>NC_064282.1:63026227-63103495 GCF_019186545.1 Solanum stenotomum | reverse complement strand
GAGAAAGGTGAATTGTATATGTATATAGGTTAGATAATTGTATATTATACATATATATTTGTATATATGGCAAGAGAAATTGGGAGAGGGAGGAGAGAGGCAAGCAAGATTGGGAGAGGGAGGAGAGAGGCGAGAGAGAGAGGGCAGAGAGGGGGAGAGAGGTGAATTGTATATGTATATATGTTAGATAATTGTATATTATACATATGCAATTGTATATATAGCAAGCGAGATTGGGAGAGGGAGGAGAGAGGCGAGCGAGATTGGGAGAGAGAGGAGAGAGGCGAGCGAGAGAGGGCAGAGAGTGAGAGAGAGGTGAATTGTATATGTATATAGGTTAGATAATTGTATATTATACATATGTATTTATATATTCTGACGAATTATACATATACAAACATGACTAATTATACAAACTCGAAGTCAGACCGCGTAATTAATGTATAATGTTAGTCGTGAGTGATAATTATAGCAAACTATAGCTATGATGAGTAATTAAGTAGTATAAGTTTGTTTAACCGCGTAATTTTCCCTTTTAAATATCCAACTCTCGGGTTTAAGTTTTAACTCTCATTATGTCAAACTATCTTATTCACCAACTTTTTCGTCCTTCAATTTAAGCAACAAGTTAAAATTCTAAATATCTCCATCTTGTTGTAGCTCAAACAATTCCTCTAACTATCCACAACTCTTAACAACAATCTAGCTTTAACATCAAAATGTAACTCTTACTATTGAACTAGGAGTATAATTGACAGTAGCTATATAAAATATGCTTATATACAGAAATATTCTCATACCAATAATTATCTAAATTTGAGCTTTAAATAACCAAAAATAACTTTATTGTCCTACGTTTTTTCTTTGTTGTATGTTGAAGTACAACAATTTACACTCCAACTCATTGTCCTCTCTCCGTTCATGAAATTTAACAAATTCCTCTAACTCTTTAATCCATGTTTCTTTAAATCTCAACCCCAATTCTATAGTCATGGAATATACAAATTAAATCTGTAAACTAGGTTAAAAACTTACCTTCCTCTCCTGCTTCTCTATTTACTTGTGAATCGAGGTCTTGAATTTTTTTCTTCATTCATCGCTTCTTTATTGAAACGTAAGACAACAAATCTTATATTTTTTTTCCTTCAGATGGCTGACTTCAGCCTCTCTTTTTTTCTAAAGCTGAAAGGTAATTGCCCTTCCTTTTCACGTACAAGATGGGCTAAGCCCATTGACTTTTAATTTTCCTCTTCTTTTTTAAAGCCAATTTCTTATCTATCCCTTTTATAAAACTAAAGACAGATATGCCCTTAATTAATTATAAGGTACTACATTCTCTCCATCTTAAGAAATTCGGTCCCCAAATTTAAACAAGTGCATACTTGTGGATGGAAGTAATTGAGGACCTTTGACTCGCATGTCATTTTCCAACTTTCAAGTAGCTTCGTCAATAGTTTTATTTCGATATAAGACTTTTACGGATAAATTTTGGTCGTTACCCTTTCACTTGTTTTTCAATAGTAGCCATTGGTTTCTCTGCATATGTCAATAATAGAAATTGGTGCTTCAAGCACATGAGAAGAGGTTTTTATACATTTTCTTAGCAGACATGACATACTGGACGAGTAAAATACATCACAAAAAGGAAGTCCTAAATGATACGACACCACCCTCTTACCTAGTCAAGAAATTTTATATGGTTTTTCAAATTTTGAGCTCAAATTTTCTCCTCCTCTTCTTCTTCTTCTTTCCAAATCACTTCATGCTATTCCTTGATCGACTCTTAGGAAGGTTTTGTCCCCAACTATGTACTCTAAATTTCCTTTCCTCTTATATGTATAAGACTTTCACCTACTTGAATTGCGAGCAACTTTTGTCTGACTAACTGAACCTTTACCAAGCTTTCAATACCAAGTCTGGTCCCAATACATTAATGTCTCCAATATCATACTTTCTGATAGGAGAAAGACTTCTCCTATCATAATTCAATATATTGCGTAAGTGTGAGTTGTTGTGATAAGGCAATTTCAGCCAATGCTAGATAAGCATCTCAACTACCTCAATTACATTAAGAACAAAAGATTTTAGCATATCCTCTGGTAATGTAGTCAAGGTTTAATACAAACAATTTTCAAAAATATGTTGTACATTGTGATTTACCGTCCAATATAAACAATAATGGAACCTCATAGAGTCAAAAATTCCATNAGAACAAAAGATTTTAGCATATCCTCTGAAAATGTAGTCAAGGTTTAATACAAACAATTTTCAAAAATATGTTGTACATTGTGATTTACCGTCCAATATAAACAATAATGGAACCTCATAGAGTCAAAAATTCCATTCATTCATTTCTCTACTATATCCCTCCTTTATGTCCCGGTTTAGTCGACTTACAACTACCCATACAGAGTCATAACCTCTAGGGGTTCATGGAAAATGGATCACAAAATCCATGGTAATGCTTTCATATTCACTCTAAAGATCATGAGTTGTTGTATTAATCTTAACGGTCGTTGATGCTCAACTTTAACTTGTTAACCAGTCAAACAATTATAAACAAGGATAGCAACATTTTTTTTCTCCTACCAATATAATTCTTTAAGGAAATATTACTTCTTAGTGATCCCGGACCTATAGTATAGTTAGAGTTATGGCTTCCTCAAGAATAATCTGCCTTAAACCATCTATGTTAAAGGGAAATAACATAATAATCAAAAGTCATATCCTTGTATTTACCCGCTAGAATCTCATTTCGATATTTAGAGAACTTCTCATCCTCGTATTAGTTGGCCTTGATGTGTGTTGCCAAAAAAGACTTGAGCTGAACATAAGCAAACAGTGTATCTCTGTGTTTCTCACACTAATTTGATACTTGTATCCCTGAGTATGTACAAATTCTAGGCTAAAAGTCCTTTCGCATGAGCTATATTCCCTTATATAAGTAGCCATACTTAGGCAATTTCATCTGCATGTTTCATCGTCCAGCCTGCCTGTCCTACAAAGAAGCATGTTGTTATATTATCTGGACTCTCCAAACACTTCCACTTCTTCACCAGCTAAAAGTCATTTGAGTGAGCAATATGTTCCATATAACCTATGGATTTCCTTTTCAATGCATCTATCTAAACAACTTTGTTTCCCAGATGACGTCGAATAGTAAAATTTTACATAAACATAGAGTAGTTTTGTCCATCCGTGTAAATGGAAGGATCAAATCTTTTTTTTTTGGAACACACATTTTAGGTTCTTGCGATTTGTATAATTTTCATTGGTTTCATTGTATAAGACTGCTTTCGAACTTTAGTGCAAATACCATTGTAACCACCTTCAAATTATGAGAGGGCGGTTTTGCGCATGCTTATCCAGATATCTCAAAGTATAACTATCACAAAATCTTTCTTAATCAAAACACATCATAATCTCACCCTCAAAACATCACAGAGCGTCATGAATCCTCCAAAACTTAACTGGAAGGCTAACACTGTTATGGTGATCAAAAATATTTTGAGCTTCTAAAAGCATCTATTCATATTTCTCTGTTTACAGAAAGAGTAGTGGGCTTGTATCATTTCTAACCTACTTTTTCAAACTTAGGTGTCGCCGAAATCCCATCATTAGATACAACACACCCGAGCAATGCTATTGAGTCTAGTCACAATTGTACTTAGCATTTGCAGAGTGTCGATGTCTCACAATGTTTGTAACCAATTCCTCCTCATCTTTATGTTCTTCTCATCTATGAGAGTATACAGAAATATCATCTGCAAAGACAATAAACAATTTGTAGAAAATATCTTGAACACCCTATTTATTAAGTCCACAAATGCACATTTAACATTGACCAGTCTGAAAGATATCACAGGGAACTCATAATATTTGCACTTAAATTTGGAGGTGGTCTTAGAAATATCATCTTTCTTTGATTGTAAGTTGATAATAACCCAAAGTGAGGATTGATTTTCCGACAAGAGGATGACTCATTGTAACCAATCATGTATGAAAACTATTCCAAACAACAAGGATTTATTATGTCGTTACTTTGTTCAAAAGTATGTAGTCGAAGCACGCCATAGTGATACCTTCTGTCTAGTGAACCTTTATTTAATATGACATACAATTATTTATTTATCGCTTCTGAACTCCTTTTGTGTCATACGATATAGGGGCATCAAAAGGGTTGCACTTCACACAAAAAGTCAATAGAAAAATCTATTTATCGTTCTAGTAGGTTTTGGCAAATCCACAAAAATACATCTTTAAATTATGTCACTACCAATACCATTTCTAAATTAGACTAGATATCTCCTCCCTTATGCCCTTTAGTAAATATTGAACCCTCATCATGGTATAACATCACTAATTTCTAGAGCCTGAGATTTCCTTCTCTCTTTTTTTTTCAGTTTCAACCTAGCATGAATCCATGGTTGCTCTTTTTATAACTTAACATGTTTTTCAAAATGTGCTAGGAAATGTCAACAACCTCAAAGTAGGTAAACCATTTGTGTGCGAGGTTACTGCGCAGTCTAAGAGGCCAACCATCCTTTCAAAAATTTCTAAACCTTCAAAAAACTTTGTTAGATAATAAATAGGGAGCATATTTAGCCAATTGAATAATCTGGAGTCATATATTAGTTCCAACCATCATTTTGAACAAATTCTTTAAAATTTCTTATGAAGTTACTCTTTTTCAACTGTCTAGAAAGAAACAATCCATAATAACTTCGTGAATCGCCCGAGTCATTGGTGTTGCCCTATAGGTATTTCGAACAATACAATATTATACCATGAATTTTGACATATTCATTGTTTGTACGCGTCCACATCTACAATACACTTGTTGGAACATGCTAAAACTCGTAAAGCTTTAAGTATTTCACCCAAGAATCTTTACCAAAAACCTTTAAGGAACTTTGAGTTGCTATAACCTGGGAGGTTTCATCTTTAGAAACTCTCAAGCCTATATTTTTATTTTCTTTGTGAAACAAATCTTAATCTTTGGAGTTGTCTGGAGCTAGTCTTGGGCCCTATTTTGTTGCCTGACTCCATTCATTATGTCCATTATTATCTTTGGATCGGTACGGAAGGTTAAGTGTCTCAATGGTAACACTCTCATGTTGCTAAAGTGCAGAGTAGTACTCTTTTCAGAGAAAAATATATTACCTATCACATGGGTGCACGAAAATTCCTCACAATGACATAAGAACCTCTTTCTTGGCTTTTCCAACCACTTTTGTTTGTTTCCCCTTAATTGGGAAAGATGGGTGTTTACAAAGGTGACCCTTGATTCCTCCGAACCTTTGGACTATTCTTGTTATTGGGCGACTAAGTTCAAGACATGTGTTGAAAAGATAAACAATGTTAGATTCATCTAGTTGACTCTATCAATCACACACAATACAGAGTAAGAAAGAAAGACAGACACATCCTATCACACCCTCGCAGAATCACGATTATAGAAATGGCTGGCAACATAACAATAATTGAGATTCTACTACTAACGTGTGCTCCATGAGTCACAGGAATAACTTAGGCTCTGATACCAACTTTGTCACGACCCAAATTAGGTCTGTGACCGGCGCTAAGGGGAAAGAATCCCAGAGAAGGCCTTAATATAAATCTACAGAAAATCGGGAAGAGTTTCCTTTGTTTTTGGGCCTTTCCAATTCTTTCCTATCTTAGAATTCAACAATAAAACTAATAACATCTCTAACTCACGACCCAATATCCATCAACAATTCAATTGCCACACAATTATACCAATGCTTCTCCAATTACAAAAAGAAGTTTAAAACTAGTTACTTGACTACAATACGAAGGAATGACCATGACTTTAATAAAGGACTGACAAATGAAGTGACTCTAAGAGTTTTAAAAAAATATAGAAAATCAATAAATCTCTTGCCACGCGAAGAGGGGCTCACTAAATGCTATCAAATCACTCTCTAGTTAATGAAATCCTCATCAATATCACCAGAGTTCTCTGTAAGAACATTTAGCGAGGAGTGAGATGTTAGCTCAGTGAGTAATAACACTTAACCCCAACCATTTTAATGAGGGACAAGACAGAAATCATACTAGTATGAAAATCAAATGGTAAAATCAATACTTTTTCAGAAACGATAATAATATTCAATCTTATTTGCCTCATGTAAGCAAAATAAATGTCAACACTTATTAGTAAACTCAGAAAAACACTTTCATATCAAATCTTATATTTGGGAGGTTTCCCAAGATGAAACATGTAATCAATGTGGCCTTCTCTTTAAGAAGTAACCAATAACAGTGAACTCCTCATAAAGGAGTTAAATATTCATATCATCAGTAGATCCCTACTCGAGGGCTATCAATAACGGTATGCTAATTCTACCTTCCTACTAGCAAGGGCTTTATGGGTAATCTATAACTACAAGGTGCACCAGGTCTAACGAACCCATCATTAGCTACAAGGCTCATCAACGTCTACTCCCATTTATACTTTTCTTGTAATCAATAGAACCATTTTAAAATTGAACAGAACATTTAAATATTATCAAATCATATTATTTCAAAGTTTAATAATCACATGTCAAAATACCATTTCTCAAATAAGTGTAAAATCCTTTCAATAACAATAATCATATCTTATAAAAATGAGATCATCTCAAATAATCATTTTAGTATGATATCAAGTATAAAACTCGTCCCACATGCAAGTTCAAAATATTCGATAACACATTTACATTATAAACCGTGTAAAAATCATGAAATTTGTGAAATACAAATTGTGGTAAGATTACTACTCACAGTACTCCTGTCGAATTACCAAACTTGTCACCTCAAGCAATCCTTATGACTTCCTTCGATCAATCTAAAATTCACATAATATCGATCTCGCGTTAGTTTCTATGTTTAAGCTAATTTGATAACTATTTTAAATATCCAACTCTCTGGTTTAAGTTTTGACTCTCATTATGTCAAACTATCTTATTCACCAACTTATTCGTCCTTCAATTTAAGCAACAAGTTAAAATTCTAAATATCTCCATCTTGTTGTAGCTCAAGAAATTCCTCTGGCTATCCACTACTGTTAACAACAATCTATATTTAACATCACAATGTAACTCTTACTGTTGAACTAGGAGTATACTTGACAGTAGCAACATAAAATACGCTTATTTCCAGAAATATTCGCATACCAAAAATTATCTAAATTTGTGCTTTAAACAACCAAAAATAGATTTACTGTTCTACTTCTTTTGTTTGTTGTATGTTGAAGTACAACAATTTACATTCCAACTCATTGTCCTCTCTCTTTTCATCAAATTTATCAAATTCATCTAATTATTTAATCCATGTTTCTTTAAATCTCAACCCCAGTTCTATAGCCATGGAATATACAGATCAAATCCAGTGGCGGATTCAAGATTTAAAGGTTGTGGGTGCTCACTTCCTTTAACATAAACATGTTAGCAATCACATAGTGTAAGCGTATACTTACTCAAACTCTTTAATAAAAAAAGTAAACGTATACTAACTCAAACTCTTTAATAAAAAAAAGTAAAAAAATAAAACAACGATTAATATTATCATCATCAAAAACAACCACTAGTTATAAGTCACAATGACCTACTAGT
This sequence comes from Solanum stenotomum, assembly GCF_019186545.1. Classification (NCBI taxonomy): domain Eukaryota; kingdom Viridiplantae; phylum Streptophyta; class Magnoliopsida; order Solanales; family Solanaceae; genus Solanum; species Solanum stenotomum. The sequence continues at coordinate 63,095,879 of NC_064282.1, read as the reverse complement.
AATATTATCATTACAAAAAGAGACTTCTAGTCTTAAAGTTATAATTGTGCTCGACCACTTTTCATATGTTGAAAACGATAAATAATAGCATCATTGCTTACATTTGCAAATATCTTACGCTCTACATAGCAAACTAAACAACCATTCAAAAATTCATCACCAATACTATTGCGAAGTTCATTTTTAATGTACTTCATGGATGAGAAAGCTCGTTCCACAGAAGCAGTAGCAACGGGAAGAATGAGAGTCAACTTGATAAGCAAATAAACAAGTGGCCAAATTTGATACAAATCTGACCTGACCAATACTTTAGCAAGATCACTGGTTCCCTTCAAGTTGAAGAACCTCTTGTCAGAACCATGGACATAAACTATAAAGTTATCAAGCTGAAAACTGAGATCCCGAAGCTTGTTGCTGTCAAACTCATTCATATAATATTCAGCCAACCTCATTATCTTGCCCTTATCAAAACTACCAAATGAATTAACTGGATTCAAACTAGCCATACCGAGAAGTAAGTCAGTACTCACAGCATCAAAACGATTATTAAGCTCTTGAAGATGCAAATCAATAACAGCATAAAATATTTCAACACGCAAATGATGAGAATATGTAACATCAAGAGCTTTACGCTTTGACTTCCCAAGAAAGTAGCTAGCATCCATCTCCGGAATGACTATATCATGTTTATCACAAAAAGAAGAAACATCATCCATTAATGATTCGAATTCATTATCCCTCATATTTTGCAATCTTTGCTTTGTAAAAGCAAGAAATCTCATAGCATTGACAATATCTTGATCCATCCTTTGTAATGAGAAGTTCAATTCATTTGTCATCATAAGAACTTTCCACATCAAGTGCAGCATAAAGGCAAAATCAAATTTCTTAATCGTATCCACAAGAGTTTTAGCAAGAAGTCTATCAGTATAGCTTGGACACTCACATCCAGTAAATTCAAGCACATGAATAACTAATGGAAATAGAACAATAAGATTATCTAATGTTCTACAATGAGAACCCCAACGAGTATCACCTGGCCGCTGAAGCCCACGTTCTTGATTTAATCCTCGCCCAGTATGCACTTTCCCTGATATGAGCAACTCCTCTAACTGTTCAGCTTGGTGTTTCCGAAGTAAATCTCTGCGCTTAAAAGATGCTCCAACAATATTTAACACATTAGTAACTAAGCAAAAAAAGTCATTTATATTTGAATCCTTCTTTGCAAGAGCCACTAGTGTTAACTGCAATTGGTGGGCAAAACAATGAATGCAATATGCTGATGGAGTCTCATTTAAAATCAAAGTTTTGAGACCATTTAGATGTCCTTGCATATTGCTAGCTCCATCATAACCTTGCCCACGTATTTGGGATGGACTTAATGAGTGATCTGAAAGAAAAGAGTATACTGCTTCCTTTAATGAACAAGCAGATGTATCACTAACATGAATAATACCAACAAATCGCTCTATCACTTCTCCTTCTTTGTTAACATATCTCAAAACAAGTGTCATTTGCTCCTTGTGTGATACATCCTTTGATTCATCGACTAGTATCCCAAAATAATCCCCATCTAAATCTTCAAGAATAGATTTGATTGTTTCCTTAGCACAAGAATCAACAATATCCTTTTGAATATTTGGAGAACACATCATTTCATTTTTTGGAGCTTTTTCTAAAATAATGCTTCCAACATCTTCATTAATATCTCCATACCATTGCAAAAGTTCAAGAAAAATACCTCTATTTGAAGAAGATCGACTCTCATCATGTCCACGGAATGATAATCTTAATTTCAAGAGAAATCTTGTCACATCAACTGAAGCACTCAAACGACGCCGAGACTCACTTTTTTCTTTCTTGGACTTTTTATCAAAGGAAGTGTGTATTGAATGTGATTGATTCATCAAATCAAGCATCTTGTTGAAACACTTGTTGTGGATGCTATTTATATCTCCAACATGAGCTCTAAATCTTTCAGTAGCTTTGTTCCAAGCTCTATAGCCAGTCTTTGTGAAAGCAGCATCAACCATATATCCACGACTTTCACATTCATTTTTAAACAAATAGCAACACAAACAAAATGCAGCATCTTTTATTATGCTATACTCCAACCACTTACGACCATTAAACCAATCAGGAAAACATTGCCGCATTTCCTTCCCAAACTTAGTTTTAGGAAATTTATGATCCTTAGGTTGGCAAGGCTTTTTAAGAATATAATATCTCCTAATATCATCACGTATATTAGGATTATATTCTTCAATGGGCTTTCTAATTCCCGGATCAGCTTCAAGAGATTCTAAATCAACATCTGAAATAAATGTTTTGCTTTGAATTTTCGGAGCTATTGTTGAAGCGGTAGATGGATGAGTAGAGCTAGAACTTGGATGCCTAATTTTCGATCTTGTGACATACTTATCTATCTCAATTTACAAAGATAAATTTATGCAAACAAATCAATTTTATCATAGAATTAATTCACATAATTCAATTAATTTTTATTGAAATCTATAACTTTCTACCAACAACCCAAACAACAATTAATATATCTATTTGATCTTTCAACACCACAAGCAATAATTAGCAATATATGAGTCAATGAGCACAAAATTTTCAATTGCACAATTTGTTATTTGTATACATCCTAAAATTTAATTTTTGAATCAAGAAAGTTGGTAAGAAAAAAATTATTTTAAAAATATTCAAAAAATATATTTTTAATCACAAAACACTAAATATGTGAGACTCTAAAGTCTAAATCTATTTATCAAGTAACAAAAAAAAGTATGTGGAATATATTTCAAGAATTAAGACTTAAAGAGTACTAGCCATAAACAATGAAAATCTCAAAACCTAATTTCCCTAACCCTTTTTTTTCATTATCTAACTTTAATCAAACATCAAATCTTATTACCTTGCTTTTGTATTTTGATTTTGAAAAGAAAAAAGCTTGAAGTTTGTTGTTGGGCTGGCTGCTTTCTCTTTGAAACAAGAAGAAGAAGAATGATTTCCTCTTTTTGTTAAAAGAAAAAATCCCATAAAAGTGGGCAGTGGAAAAGGTTTTAAAACATAGAAAAAGTTAAAAATAAACAAGAAAGAAAAAGTTAGTCACCCTAAACTAAATAAGAATAGGAAAAGTCAAAACAACTACAAAATTCGGAGTAAAATAAGCCCTTGATTAAAAAAAGGAAAAGTAAAAAAAAAGTGCAAAATTCACTGGAAAAAGTAAAAAAAAAAAAAGAATGGGGCTGACGGGATTCGAACCCTCGCTCTCATGCTTCGCGCGCATTATTTTTCAAGTGTTAACCAGCGCACCCACGACTGCTAGTGTTCTATGGGTGCTTATTTTTTTTTAATATCGTATTTATCATATTTTCTATATATTTATACAATTGTTTTTCCGGAGTCAATGGGTGCTCGAGCACCCAAAACTGACTACGTGGGTCCGCCCCTGATAAAATCTATAAACTAGGTTAAAAACTTACCTTCCTCTTCTGCTTCTCTATTTACTTGTGAATCGAGGTCTTGAATTTTTTTCTTTGTTCATCTCTTCTTTATTGAAACGTAAGACAACAACTCTTTTTTTTTTCCTTCAGATGGCTGACTTCAGCCTTTTTTTAAAAGTTGCTAAGGTAATTGCCCTTCCTTTTCACGTACAAGATGGGGTAAGCCCATTGACTTTGAATTTTCCTCTTCTTCTTTTTTAAAGCTAATTGCTTATCTATCCCTTTTATAAAACTAAAGACAGATATACCCTTAATTAATTATAAGGTATTACAAGGATATAGGAACCAAGGCAGATATAGGGGATGTGTTAGGGGTCTCGGTACGAAAGGGTTAGTCTTCCTATTTTTGAAGGAAAGTGTGATCCCGAGGCGTATCTTGATTGGGAGTGGCAATGTGAGTGGAATTTCCAAAACCATGATTTGGAAGACATTGAGCAATCCATGTATGCCCTTGAACACTTTAAAGGTCTTGCGTTGAGTTGGTGGAAACATGCGGGATGGCTTCGAGGACTCAATGGAAATGCCAACCCTTTGACATAGGAAGAATTGAAAGGGCTTATGAGGTTCAAGTATGTGCCAAAGGGGTACACAAAGCTTTATCATGTTGACCCGAGGATTCAAGTTCTTAGAATAAATGTTGACATTTGTGGAGCTTTGGGGTTTGATCTTGTCCTTGATGATTGTTGCAATCTAAACTACATCACTCCATCTATGGTAGCCTACTTGAGACTACCCTGAATATCAAGGCAATATCCATGCACTATGGAGGGATGTAAGGTTACCGAAGTTGTAAAGGTCTCTTTCACACATGGTGAATACTATGAGGATTTTTTGTGTGATGTAATACCCATGGACTTTTGTCACTTGTGTTTTGGAACCAATTGGTTTAACAAACATAGGGTTCCAAACGAGCAAAAATGGTCCAAGTATATTATGGATCAATGGTTCCTCCTCCTAAGGTGCAAAATGAGAGACAAAAGATTGAGAGGAGTAAGAAAGAGCAAGGAGGTAACCTTAGAGCGAAAAAAGGAGACGATGAGTAGAGTGAAGTGAGGGGGTTTCCATAATCTCAATCTAACCCTTTTGTTTATCCTTCACTTTGTAAGGGTTCTTATGTAGGTACAAGAATGATGAATGGAGGAAACGGATTCCTAACAAAGAGCCTACCATTGAAGGTGTGATGGATGCACTTTTGGGGGTGTCCCAACATTCCTAAGGGAGTGTCATTCCAAGGTAAAGAAGATCTTCCTTGCAAGCGTCAAGGTACAATAGCTAAACTTAACACTTTTACAATTGCAAATGAACACAGTGTAAGTGATAGATTTTCTTTATGTGAGCCTAATGTTTCTTTACCATGTGTTGATAATGTACATGTTGAGAGTGTGGATACACTAGTTGATCATATTGATGACCGAATTGATTCTTCTAGTAAGATCGATTTGTGTCCATCTAGTGTTGACACCCGTGCATTGAGGGATAGTTCATTATCATGTGATAATTGTGTTGATCAACTTGCATTTCAGTATAGTTCACTAATTGAGGAATCTTGTGATGTGATTAAGGAACCTCAATTTGGTGATACTGATGATAATGTTGATCATTTGAATAGGAGTGACTCTTTGAGCATATCTTTGTTAAAAACCCTATTACTTTTTTTGCTCATAGAGATCATGTGCTTAACAATGCTTCGAAAAATTATATGTGTCTTTTTTAGGGTGAACTTGCATGTTTTAGTTCTCCCCCGGTGGTTGATCATTCCCTCTTTAAGTACAATATATTGTTTAAAGATGATGAAATCACTCCTAGTGAAGTGCCTAGCTGTGTGAATAATGAGAGTAGTGTAGTTCTTGATAGCTATACTTTTTATAGTAACCCGCTATGGTGTGAAGATTTTCCTCCCAAAGATGGAAATCTCTTCTTGGAAGATGAGAGTACTCTTATGGGGAAGGATTATGATGAGAAGGAAGGTGCTATTTGCTTTCGCATTACCTCTTCTTCTTGATGTGTTCCAATTCTTAATGGTATGACCAATGATTTTGAGCCTATTAGTAGTCATACCTATGAAAACACCTTAAATGAAGTTGTTTTGCGAGACACCTTTCTCTATTATCTATTTGCATATGATGATACTCATGCTTGTGTGGGTAGCATATTTTATGTTAATAGACTAGGAATAGGGCAAATGGGAGTCTCCTTGACTCGATTCTATGTATTTCCTTCCCATTTGACCCTGGTGTTAGTCTAAATTGTGATGAGTATGGTAGTAACACTTTCTTTATTTCATATGATTCTTACTTGGTGTTATTACTTGATCATATGTGCTTGAATGAGGTCTGTTTGCCAATTTGTGTGGGAAATACTTTTGTACTTGACCCCGCTCATGAATTGGGAATAATTACATTCTTGAAATTAGCTAGTGCATTGGGTGGAGTCTTAACTTGGGTTAACATTGTTTATGACTTTGCACTTAGGTATGTGGGTGTTCATGTACTACTTGACTTAAAAGTGGAATTGTGCTTGTTGAAATATGAAACCAATGAAGGTTTAGATATGTGGTTGCCTAAGTGTAATGGTTCCTTCGCTTTACCCCTTTGTCAAAGTCTCTTAAGTAGCCCAAGTATATCTTGTTTTGATGGGTTATAGACCCTTTTGTTGATCATTTTGATGCTTGGTTATATGTTAAGTTTGAGCATCCTTGGCATGGTGATAGAATAGTTATTGCTAACGCTAACCCTCATGCCATGACGATCTTGTTGCTATTTGCTTTCACTATAGTTTTGCATGGTTTGGATTCGAGGAAGAGTCCTTTTCAAGAAGGGGAGAATGATGCAATCCATATTGCCTCAAGGCCATTCACTAAAAGCCAAGTTTGGGAACTTCAAAGTATGGAAGGATTGTTCACAAAGATGGAGGTTCTTGAGCTAGAGTTGATGACAAAGAGGGGATTCCATGCCTTGAGTAGAAACATACACGCATGGAAGGAGCTCCCAATTGAGCAATACCATATTTGGATAATAGCTTGGAGTGAGGGAGGTCTAACGAAGCAAGAAAGAGCAAGTGCAAAAGCTACCTCATTCGGCAAGCTGGAGGCAACTTCGACGACTCGCCTAATGGCCTAGGCGACAGCTCCAAGCTCGCCTAAAGTTCCAGGGAGCTACTGATAATTTGCCATACTTGGTAAGTTGAAGGTCACTTTGGTGACTCACCGAGTCCCTTAGGCGAGTACGATCCAACTCGCCCTTTATCCTTTTTTGGGCCACTTTTGAGCGTCATATGTAATAATAACCTAAAACTATAATTAGCTAATTTGGGTCTTCTTTATAGGTAGATTTATTTGAATATGAATAATTTATGAATTGGATCTCCTTTGAGAGAGTTAAGAGCTTGGTGAAGCTTCTATTGAACTTTGTTTAAAAATGGGGGTTGCTTGGAGATTCAATTTCCATAAGGTCTTTGTAAGAGATTCAGATTAATAGATTGAGGTCTTTAAGTTTAATATACCTTTAGGTTTCTTTTGATTTCCTTTTCTTGTGTCAATGTATGTATCTTGATTTCTACAAATGATGATTAGACACATAATGGCTCAATCGGTATCTAGTCTTACCAGAAATTTATGGTTCATAGGTGGGTTTAGGAAGACCTCTATTGTGTCGTGGTGGTAGTTGTTTGACTGATGGTTCGGTTACGAAATCAAAAACATCCTAAGTTGGTGACGATTGGTTTGGTCCATCAGATTCTTGTTAGGTGAGAGATTCATGTGATATTGGACTAACTTCTCCAATTTCTTGATTTTTAGTACCACCCAAATCCTCTTCTTCAATTTCCTCATTATCAGCAATACACAAATTTGATTCTACCAAATCTTGATTATGTCCCGTTTCTTAATGTTCATCACCACATAAACTTCGTTCATCTACAACCTGGTTACTAGGTGCATAAAGTATTATTTTTTATGATTTAGAGACAAAATATCATTGAGGTCTTCCCCTTGGAGTTTTGTTTCATTAGCAAAATACAGACTTTTCATGAAAAACAACATTCGTGGTAACAAATATTTGTTGAGTTGGAGGATAAAAACATCAGTACCTTTTTTATGAGTAGCATATCCAAAAAAACACAATGCAATGCATGAGGGGATAACTTATCGCGTTGATGCTTATGAAGATGCAAAAATTCTACACAACCAAAAACACGAGTAGTCAAATTTTGGACTGTCTGTGCAATCACCGCTTCAACAAGAGCTTGAGATGGTGTTCCCAAGTTAATTCTGCTAAAAGGTATTCAATTAATTAAAGATGTTGCACAAGTGAGTGTTTCTCCCCAATAATGTTGTGACAGATGAGCTTCAATCAATAAAGCATGAACACTTCTAACAAATGGTGATTTTTTCTCTTGACTACCCTATTTTGTTGGGGTGTATTAGGACAAGTAGTGTGATGAACAATTTTTTGTGCTTCCAAATATCACTAAAGTTCATAAATGGAATACTCTCCCCCATTGTCACCACATAGAATCTTTACTTGGGCAATATATTAAGTGCAAATAATTTTATGAAACTTTTAAAACAACAGATTCACTTCACTTTTGAACTTCATTAAGCACACTCAAGTCATTCTAATACAATTATTTATAAAAGTAATAAACTAACGTGATCCACCTAATGTATTCACCTTGGATAGACCCCAGACATTTGAATGTATAATAATAAAGGAATTGTACTTTTATTCATTCTTGATGAAAAAAAAATATATGGTGACTCTTTGAAAGTTTAAAGACATCACAATGAAAACTAGAAGCAACAAATTTTGTAAATAACTTAGGAAACAATTTCTTAAGATAGCCAAAAGAAGCATGTTGTAATCGTCGATGTCATAGCCAAATATCAGATTTCCTTGTTTTGTCCTTAAAACTAAAAACGTCAACGGATAATGATTAGTGCAACTGATTAGAACTTCTCTACTCCAAATCCAAGTAATACAACTTCTCTCGTTTATTACCATAATCAATTATTTTCCTCGTCAGATGTCCTTAAACACACAAAAGTCAACCCAAAACATCACAACACAAGATAGAGTAGTGGTAATTTTAGAAACAGACAAAAGATTACAATCCAATGATGGAATTACTAAGACAATCTAAATTTAAATTATTAATGATAGGCAAGGATCTTTCCCCAATGGTAGGTGTTGAAGAACCATTAGTGGTGGAGATATACTTTTGTTATAAGGGTTTAAGGGATAGAACTTGGCTAGAATCAAATTTCATGAGATCTGTAGATCCGGAATCAATTATCCATGTACTATAATAAATAAGTGCAAATGAATTTAAAGCCTTACTATTGTTACCTCTCATTGCTACCAAGGTTGTGGATTGTCCAAAAGCATATTCCTTGATATTTGTTTCTACAATTGCAGCAGTGGAACTCTTGGTTGCTTTTCTCCTTCTTGAATCATGGTTATGAATCCACTAGTATTGATATCCCACCACTTCAAAAATGATCTTTTGTGTGCCCTGGTTGATTACACTGAGTACACTTATATATGGACTTGTTGATACCCTTAGACCTCTTTCGATTTGGTTGATTTTGACAGAATCGATTTTGATTAGATCTATATTTTGTCATCATGGATGATGTTTCAGATTTTTCAAGTTCTCTATTCAGAGTGGCATGCCGGACAGATTATCGACGAACCATTGAGTAACATTCTTTTACTTTTGGAACATGTTTCTTCCTCAAGATTTCACCATGAATTTGTTCAAATTCACTATCTAAACCAGCAAGAAAGATGTGCACCCATTGTCGTTGAATAGACTTGCGTAAGAAGTGACATACTTCTCATTTTTCATGATCACCTTATCACGATGATCCAACTCACTGAAAATTTAAATTAGTTCTCCATAATATAAAGAGAGAGATTTGTCATATTGTTTTACAAAAAAAGCCTTTTGATTGAATGTGAAGACTTATAGTTCATCTGTTCCATCAAAGAAGGTTGTTGACAAAGCTTTCTAAATTTATCGAGTAGTAGGTAAGCGAATATATCAATTCATAATCTCAAGAAACATATACATCAAAAGCCACATATTAACCTTTTGATTGTTTGTGTATCATTTCTCATATTATTCATCATTTTAAGTAGGTGGTGGTTGTGTAATCCCATGAGTAAACAACAATTTCTTTTTTTCAGCAATATGCATCTCTATGATTTGAGACCACATATAATAATTTGTTTCATTTAAATTAATTTCTACATTGAAAGAGCAATTTTCAGATTAAATGACAATCGTGGTAGAGTCGAAAACATCTGATTTTTCCCATGGCTCTTGTCACGACCCTAGTCTAGACCCCGGATGCAACACGGCGTACTCGATCCCGAAGGGGTCTTATACAAGACTCATAGCATTCATAACATAAGATACTTAGAAATAGTGCGGAATTAAAACTTTTCTTTTATAAATTCAACAATTGAAAACATTAAAAGCAAGCGGAAGTCTATCGTCTCACATGGCCATCTAAACAACATACTTGAAACAAAATAGGGTCACGGCCCTTTACAATCAAAAGACTAACAAATGTCTATTACATGAAAACAAAGGAAACATCAACTACTTGTCCTCGATCTATGAGGACATACCACTTAGTCTTGGAGAACCTCAAATCCAAGCTTCAACTATAGAGAATCACTCAATTGCCGAAACCTACACTTGTAGTAAAACATGAAGAATAATGGGTTAGCACAATTAAGTACTAAGTATGATAACCATGCAAAAGCATGCTTAAAACGGACATTTTATTTGAAAGTCATGATATATGTCATTTTAAGAAAACTTCATGAACATAAGCATAATAGGTATAATATACAACCATAACCAACATACAAGTCATATCCTCATATTAGAACATAATCAACATATAAACCACTACCTTCACATTAAGCCTTCACCTCAAGTAACCCTCAAGCTATACCTTGTGCAATGTATGGATAGCGTCACATACCACCATCCACACTAAAGTACCACTTTAAGGTCATCAAAAGTGAACTTACCATTCAACCTTTTCATCTTTACACAATACTCATACATAAGAGGCATAAACCTTACATAAGTCATATCATCACATAAGGACCATCACCTAAGACAACCCCTAAGTCATATTTGTGCAATGTGCAAGTAGCATACCATACTACTACTCACACTAAGTACTCCTTTGAAGTTACCATAGACAAGGCACATTCATACTCAACAAGTCATAACAAGGAAGTAACTCATAATACAATCCAAGTATAGCATGCATCCTTACATTAAACATATAAGCATTTAAGCCAACATTCTTCATTAGCTTCATTACATTAAGAACACTTTCATTCATTAGACATTAAACCAACATTCTTCATTAACATCATCATAAGAGTACATTCATTTCATTTAACATTATAAAGGAACACACCATAGCCCTTCTCAAAGCCTACTTGTGCAATACATAGATGGCGTCCCATACCACAACCCACACTAAGTAGTGCATCCTTGAGAAGCCATACTTCACTAACATTTTTTGTGGGGGTAAGCCTTAACTGACATAGACCATGTGAGCAATTCATGGAATCCCAGTGTCACCCTCACCAGATAAGGGTTCCTACTTGCCTAAGGTAGGACTATTGTTTTTAGCTTAAGTGGATCCACTAGCTAATATCATATGTGGGCACATAGTTATGGGATAGGGATATTTCTACTAGATACCCTGCCTCAACTCACATGAAGGCATCCATCTCAAGAGATTGCTACTAGAAACCCCGCCTCAACTCACGTGAGGGCTTCCATATTATATCATATCCACTCGGTGCTTGGCATTATTCCCCATGGAGTACTTAACATTCATTCATTATGGGATAAGATATTTTTACTAGACACCCGCCTCAACTCACGTGAGGGCATCTATCCCAAACCCAACATTCATTCATTGGAAAGCTCATAGATTCAAAGATGAGAATAGCATTTCACCTAAGAATCTCATATTGTGAGAAAGTCCTTTCACAACATGTCATTATCATTCATTAGAGTACAATTGAGAATAGTCTTTCAATAAGTACTTCATCATTAACATAATCATTGAACTTCATTCATTATTCATTCATGAGAGTGTGTAAGTATGTGAGAATAACCTTTCACATATAACATCATCATTCATAAGTGTTAATTGAGAAATAACCTTCAATCATAACACAATTACATTCTAAACATGATCATAACACATTCATTGAGATCACACACATATTTTTCACATCATACACATACATTAACCTTCATACCTCGTCTTTCAAGGCCATGGATCACATTCACCCACACACCTTAGATCAATACAACTAGGCAAGATTAATAACATAATTTCAACATTCTATATCCATATATACATAAACAATTCACATACTTCATAATCAATCAAATCCCAATCTCAAATCACAACTTAGGAATTTGGGGGAAAACGTGGGTTCTAGGAAGAAATTATCTTAATTAATCATTAAATACACAATTCATTCATAATTCGATGCAATAAAGCCTTTAGAAATTGTTTTGAATCGAACCCATGCATAGATTGAAAACTAGGGTTTTGGGGTAAACTTTGAAGACTTGAAATCAACTTTGAAATTGGCTTCTTGAAAGAAACTAAGTCAAGGATGAAGACCACCATACCTTTAATGGAAGAAATCCACAAAAATCCCTTGAAAATCTTGAAATCTTGACCTTGGAAGCTTGAAGTCTTCACCTCCAATGGAGGTTTCTAGAGAGAGAACTTTTGGAGGAGAGGGGAGTTGGTATTTTGGGTTTTAAAATAATGAAATCTAAAATATGTTTTAATACTTTAAAAACCCTTAAAATACCATAAATAACTAATTAAAATTGTCCCCCCACCAAACTAGACTTAAGGTGAATTTACCAATTCACCCCCAACTTGGCCGAACCATTACAGCTTTTGCAGGTGCAAACGAAGCCCCCTCACCTACGGACCGTAGGTTGGGCTACGCCCCATCCTGCTGGTCCGTGGTTTGGGGATGCAGCATGTCAATGTGGCCCTTGACCTACGTAGCAAGACCACGAGGCGTGGATGGACCTACTCCCCATAGGTCCCATCCGTGGTTCCCAACATTCTTGGTAGCTTTTTGGTTTCAAGGGGCCTTGGGGGTTAGGCTTTAGGGTCATCCTCAAGCACCCCTAGGGTGGTCCTTGGGGAGTCGTACCTTGATGTTTAACCCCTCAACCTAGCTCGGGACAACATTCTGCCACGTCAAACCTCACATCAACTCGAAGACACATTAGTTAGGCTCTAGTTTCACCTATTCATTTTACGGGTCGTTACAGCTCTGATACAAAGTTCAAATCTTAAACATAATAGTTCTTTTGTATTAGTCTGCAAGTTACAATACATGGAAAGAACTAATTGTTAGTTATTTAGCCTGGAGTTAAGGGGTTAATATAAGTTTCCTATTTTACAAAAGTTAATAGAATCAAACAATTTTCTTATTTACAAAGATTATAGAATCAAATATAAAATATCTCTACACTATTTACATATTAACGAAAATTGTGATGTTGTCATCTTCGACAAGATTGGACCCTATTACATAGGGTAAACAAGATAGGAGATCAGTGTTTGTAAAAATATAAATATCAAAAAAAATTTAAGTTGGTATAGTTTAGTGGCATATGTAAGACAATAGGTAAATATATTTATAAACATATTTTGAAGGAGAGAAAAAAGTACTGAGTTTAATAATCATCTTCCCAACAAGTTATCTGGATAACATTCAACTGAACAAGTGATTCAATCTTTTCCCAATCACGATCAAACCTGAAAGAACAATACTCAAAATAATTTAGAATATGCATTTTTCATGACTCTTGAATTGATATTTTAGATTAGATACTATCCCATGATCTTAAACTAGACCTTGAAAACTATCTTGGCATCGATTTCTTATTAATTTGTTGAGCAACAGGTCACAAATGTTAACATACGTCTTATAAATCTCTAATAAATTGAGATTGACTATATGAATCATCATTCATCACATAATTCAAAGCTCTTACAACTATCTTTGTGATCCACTAAACCCATATGTTCCAAAGCGGATTTCATTTCACGTTATTTATTGATGATTTACAACTGCAATTTCATCATTCATTCTAAATTAACTCATTTGTTTTTTTCATTCAATTAGTTTTACTTCTCTATAAAAATATGCATTTTCTCTCACTTAATCAGTCGAAATTTATTGCGAAGAAACACTTTATTTAAGTAGATGTTCTACAGCTTGTCAATACACAAATCAAATTTTTAGCCTTTGATTTTTTCACTCTCAAACCAATCCCCCATGAATCAACCATTTTTTCTCGCAAGGGGAGACACCTCTCACGCGCATAAACAACAAATATCGTTGTAAGTAGAGATTTCAAGCCCAATAGATTTATCAAATTTGGCATTGACAATGGTACCGATTACATACCTTGTATACTATGGATCAACCAAGAAAATTTGCTTCACTTCTCCCGTCGGATCTAGGCGAAGTGGGAAACACCAATAAATCAAAAGGTAAAGCAAACACTGTAGTGGTGTGATGCCCTGACCACCGACGAACGTAATTGAAAAGTTTCAATAAGCAGAGATTTACGCATGTATTTGACACATTATTGATGTATCTGATACATTATTGAGATACGATTATATGTATCTAGTTTTTATCAGTGTATCTTATAAAGTGTGTATGTATTAATGAATATATTGGAGATTTACACATGTATTTGACACAATTTGTTCTTGTATGATACTCTTGTATCTAAGTGTTTAGTTTGTTGGATACATTATATATTCATAATAGATACATCAAATTAATGAATTTATTATTTTAAGAGTAATAAAATGAAATTAATCAAATTACATGACCAAGATATACATGTTTGTGTCTCTAATTAATAATATTAATGAAGTTGTTATTTAATAGAAAAATAAAATAAAATTAATTAAACATAGATACACTCCTTAATTTCGCCTTATATTAAGAAATTTAATTAATTTAAATTTCCACTATTAACTATCCATGTATTTTTAAAATCCTTAATTACTCCTCTAATTAAGGAAATCACTTACAACCAATTAATTTAAACAAATCAAATATGTATCTCAATTTTAAATTGGCAGATACATGTATCTCGTGCATTCAAACTCATGTATCTCAAACACGAAATATGGCAGAGGAAGTAATTTTTGAAACTATCAGGAATCTTAGTTATTAGAACCTAAACTAGTGGGATTTATGTAGTTTGGCCTATTATTAAAGGGCTCTAAAGTGCAAAGTTAGATTACCATTTTACCCTTATACTAAATTCAAATGTTATTTAAATATTTAATTAAATAAATAGTAATAGTAAAAAAAATTATAACGTTTTGAGGTGGTATACATGTGAGTAAATTAAATAGAAAATTAAAACATAATAATTATCCCTTTAAATAGATATATGTCACACCCCAAGCCTACACCCTGGGCGTAACTAGCACTCGAGAACCGTTGTTGGTTCCCAAACGAACCCTTGGTTTGGCACATTACTCAGCGGAAGACTTAAACAAGCAAAATGGGAACTCCAAATGCATAAATAACTTCAAAAACTCAATTTGAACTCAACTTAAATAATTGTCTGAAAATAATTTAAAAAGTTATAGTTAAATGTCTCATGACCTCAAAATATTCCAACAACAAAGGAAATAATGAGAGATCCTCAACCTTTAAACTATCTATGAAGTCTCTACTATTACAGAAGGATTATTAGGACAAGACCCACGACATCCTAACAAACTGAAAAGTAAAAGTGGAACCCTCTGAAGCAAGGAGGCTCACCAAAGCTAACTGGAACTACAAATGGTATCAACGGAGCGTCTGTTGATGACCTTGAATAACTGTATCTGCATCATGAAAGATGCAAGACAAATGTCATCAGTACATTAAATGTACGAGCATATAAGGGGAATACTGAAATATAACATAAATTTGAACTGATAAAAATGGAACATACTTATCTCGTCTCATCTCACTCAACTCGACTCAACTCAAGATACTCAACTCAACTCAACTCAAGGATACTCAACTCAAGGATACTCAACTCAACTCGAAGAATAAGCAACAGTAAAAGATGAAATATATGGAAAGCTTCTAAAACAGTAGATAATAATTCAATTGTATGTAAAAATACAATAATAACTTTTATTTGGGATATTTTTTAACCGACAACAATCACTATGAGATATGTGATGATACAACGTCTCACCTATGCTGCCAGAATTATCCTATACCTTGCCAGAGTATAGGACATCCTCAACTAAGCTGATCCACTAAGCTATGCTTAAAAGCAATAAGAATCATCTAAAAAGTATGACCCTTTACCCATGTTGGCATACATGGTTTATGAGGACTTTGAGTTGTCTGAACTCATCTCCATATCGGTGCTCAGTACTACTTCCAATAATATAACTCATGGTCATACGCTTAAAAACATTTCCTCATCCTTAAACTTTGAGATTATTACTCAAAAGGTTCGGTTAAAAGAGATAGTACTCAAAAAATCCTCATGAACTCATTTGGAAATAAAAGTTCCTCTCAATTTAAATGTAAAACATTTACTCTTGGGAATACTTAGTTCCCTTAGATTCATTTTGAAAACATGAACTCATATCTCCTCATCCTCTTGCTCAAGTACTCACATT
Source organism: Solanum stenotomum (assembly GCF_019186545.1). Lineage (NCBI taxonomy): Eukaryota > Viridiplantae > Streptophyta > Magnoliopsida > Solanales > Solanaceae > Solanum > Solanum stenotomum. The sequence continues at coordinate 63,079,622 of NC_064282.1, read as the reverse complement.
TTAAAACAAGTTTTAAAAGTTTGTAAAAGACTTCTCAAAATGACTCACTCAAACTTTACTCTTAACTCTATATTGAATTTGAAATGTGAATTCAAGAGTTATTCTTTAGAATGTAGGATGACTCAATGATTTAGGAATGTTAAGATAGTTGATCATAAAAAACAAGCGAAGACACAAATTGGTGAAAACTGGCGCGACGTGGAGATGGAAATAATTTTTTTATCACAAAATAATTTTTGAGATAGAGGACTCTGTATCCTCTCCACGACGCAGAGAGGGGGTGCCCATCTAAAAATTGAAATATTAAATTGTCTCTGCGACGTGGACCTATACGCAGATTTTTGGCCCGATCTTTTCTTCGTCTCCCAAACTCACTTCAACTCATACACACTTCAATAACATGGTTCAATTTCACGAAATTTCACAAACCCAGAACGTTTTCAATGAAACCCACACATAACTCAATAAAGATACTCAACTATTTCGCAAAAATCTCACCTCAAGGATTTCAAAGACCTCAATTTAACAATTTAACTCAAGAACTTCTCAAGAACTCAATAACCAACTACAAGAATGAATTCATGAGTAAAAGTTTACATTATTGGCGTAAGGGCGAACAAATCAAACACTATGAAAGCTTACATACCTGGAAGAACAATGTTCTTGAAGAAACTTGAAGGAGAATCTTGGAAGATGAACCCTAGCCTTAGAGTTTCTTGAAGTTTCTTGAACGTAGAAATTTTGGAGTGAATGAGATAGTTTGATTATGAAAACTGATTTTTCTACACGTTTAGGGTAATTTAGATGACTTCCTCAGGGTTTTTAGGACTAAAATACCCTTAAAAAAATAAATAAATGAGTTGGAAGTCAGAATAATTTTCCAACGGGCAGTGAGTTACGTATTGGCTCCGTAACGTGGAGCCATCGCGAACCTGCTGCCAGGCTCGTGCGTCTTTAGTAAATCAGTCATAACCTTCTACCCAGAGCTCTGATTAAGGCAAAATTGGTGGAGTTGGAAAGAGGATTTAAAGACCTTCGATTTGATAGGTTATGGGCCACCCAATTCTTTATGGCCTAAAAGAAATATTTGATTGAAGTTTACCCTAAACTTAAGAAAACTGATGGGTGACTTGAACAAATTTCTTTTCAGTTCTTTTTGAAACTCGAGGTGCTACATCTAGTGACCTTAACACCTAAGAAAATTTAAAATTTCTCGGTAAAATCTTATTCACAAACAAAGAATGGTTCAAGTCTTATCTCAAAAAATTTCAGGGTGTTACAATATATGTATGTGTTTCATCTTTCAAATTAATTTATGTTTTTAATTAATCTATTTGTCCTTAATTTGTTGTAATACTTGACCTTTCAATTTTATAAGTGAATCTTCATATTCTAAAGTTATTGTCATTATTAATAATTACACTTTTTGCACCTTAAATTTTAAATATTTGTAAAGAATTATTCTTACATGTGCTTGTGGATAAAATATATATTTTTTGGACAGTTTTTATTAAAATTATCATGAGATTCAAATCCCAAAGTAAAAAAAGACGATATACCAAAATACTTAAGAAGTAAGAAGATATTTTAACCTCGACCCAGATATTACTCCTATTATACTTTTGTTACATGAAATATTAATATTTTAATTATATAATGATATAATTTAAATACCAACAGTTGCACTTTAATTCTTTAGTTAGTACCTTATAATTAAGTTTCGTTAGTTATAAATTTGAATTACTTAATAAATACATTCTACTTAATGAGAAGGACAATTTCATCTTCTTCTAATTATTGTCAACACTTTAACTTCTTGAAATGTGTATTTTGTAACTACTAATTTAATTTCAACATTTTGACTTTACTCTATGAGACATCTATTCTGAGACAAGAGAGACATTCTATGAAAGCTAATCATAAGGCAGTGCACCTCTATGTTTGTTTTTGCTATTTTATTTTGTCTTCTAAAACAAATATAAAACTTATATATCGAAATTATAATATGGGGAGGTCTAAATCTAAAAAAGGTTTCTCCTCTTGAGTTAACTATATACTATCAACATTTGTCATTTTACTTTTTCATATTTTTATTACAATTCAAATGCTATTTTTAAAAAAAAATTATGTGATTTTTTAATAGTTCATGCTCATCATTGTGAAATATACATGTAATTAATGTACACCAGATACTAGTACATTAAAATTATTTTTTACATATAACTCATGCTGGCTGATGCTTTATTCCCTTAATGCACGTCCGACTATGCTGTCAACAATTCATAATTTCTAGGTACATTCATTTTGAATGGGTCCATCTTACGTATATACGCACTCAATTCTTGTATAGGTCGGTGCTAAAATACACCTAACATTTTTCTCCAAAAGTGTATTGAAGAGAGGTTTATAATTATATGGAAAAGTAGACTTAAAAACGTTAAATTTGATAGGTAGTAGGTCCTTTTAACTCTTTGCAAATTGACAAATATGCACGTTTATTTGAAATATACTTTGATTAATTTACTTGAACTGAAATACTGTAACAATTATTATATACTACTTTTTAGTGATCATAAAATATTCTCCTTCACCAACAGTGGCCCTTTTCTGTCTCTATGACTGACAGTATGTCAATTATTATGTATTATATATTAAATTAGTGAACAAATACGCGCTTGATTTTTTTTGTATTAAATTTCTAATAAAATATTTTAAAATTTTAATCAATTATATTATTAAAATACGTTTTTTATATAATTATTTTCATTACTTGAGAGTTTAGAGTCTTCTAAAAAACTTGTACATATATAATCTAATATAAGTGAAATAATATTTTCATTTTTTTCTTAAAAGAACGTAAAGAAAGAAAATTGAAGGAGTTTAAAAAAAATCAAACACTTTCTGTAAGTATCTGTATATGTAGGGATATGTATGACAAATTGAACATTTTTTTTTTATCTTTAACACTTTTTCCGTCTCTTACTTTCCGACATAATCACTCATTTTCTCTTTTAAAAAATATTAAATCATATTTTCTCTTTTAAAAAATATTAAATCATACTCTTCTTTTTCATTTTTTAACTTCTAAATGATCAAAATATATTTCCAAATCTCAATATAAAATGTAAAAAATAATAACTCAAGAAACAATGCATAAAAGCATATTGTAACATATGAAGAAGTAAAAACATTATTGCTCATTAATTATTCAATTTAATTTGAGAAAATGCAAGTAATCAATGTAGTCAGGAATGGGAAAAATAAATAACAGAAAAACTAATCATTACAAAATTAATATAAGAATTACAGTATAGATTTTAAAGAAACGACTCTTAGACATATAAATGATTAAAAATAATCATATTATTATGAATAATGCAACGTTAGGTGCAATACATATAAAATGAACTTTTCAGGCTAGGCATAAAACTGTTATCAGTAGGAACACCTTCTTGCATATGCGTTTGATTTACCAAAATAATTAAATAGCAATCAGTAATTTACTCCTCTCATCTCTCATTTACTATTTGATAGTCAATTTCTCTCTTTTATACTATCATTTTTAGTTATCACACATTACTGGCGAATTTTCTCTATTCCAACAAATGCAAATCCTCCTCAAACAGATGTCTTATGCACTCTAATATTAGTCATATATCTTCTGGTAATAGAGTGTCGTTTTTCTACATTACAAATATATTAAAGTAAGTTATAGCGTAATGAGAAAAAAAATGAAAGAGAGATGATGAATATAAAAAAAAAAAATCACAAAAAAACATAAATAGGATTCTTAGTCATTGAGAGGTGTCACATTACTTCTTTTTTAATCGTAAAATCAAAATATGTAAGGTTGTCTAATATTAATATTCTCTAGAGACTACAAAGAGAAGCAAAGAGAGAAAATCAAATTATTTTTTCTAAAAAAATATTCATGATTCATATAATTAAGAATAAAAATAATATTATAATTAAATAAATAGTTACAATAGCACTTAGTCATTGAGAGGTGTCACATTACTTCTTTTTTTATCGTAAAATCAAACTATGTAAGGTTGTCTAACACTAATATTCTCTAGAGACTACAAAGAGAAGCTAAGAGAGAAAATCAAATTATTTTTTCTAAAAAAAGATTCACTATTCATATAATTAAGAATAAAAAATAATACTATAATTAAATATATAGTCACAATAGAAAAAATGAGATAATTATATTATACATGTTAAATCATTTTACCTTGTAAATCAAACTATGCAAAAATATCTAACATTCTTCATTATACATCTCTCTCCTGCAAAATCAGATCAAAGAAGATAAAAAAATGATCAACCAAAGATACAAAAGATGAAGAATAGAAAAATGAAAATAAAATAATGATCATATATTTCTCAAAATAGGTTTTTATAAGTGTGATTTTAAGGAGTTGTAAATTTATAAATTAAATAATTTGAAGGTTATGAATATGAAAGGTTAGGAGTTATAGACATTACTAAATTAATTAAGATTTGAATTTATGTAATTGAAGAGGTATGAATTAAAGAGATGATTTTATAAAATAAAATAATTGAAAAAAAAAATAAAGAAAATGTCAGAAAAACACAAAAAAGATAAATAGGATTCTTGATCATTGAGAGGTGCCACATCATTTTTTTATTATCTAGCTTTATATATATATATATATATATATATATATATAGAGAGAGAGAGAGAGAGAGAGATTTGTTTCGTCAATGATTAGACACAAATTTGCTTACCTTTGATGTTAAAAAAACGAAAGATAGGAGAGAGGAGTATATTTATATAGACCACGTAATTAGGAGAGAGGAAGTATACATATATTTATTCAAGACAACAAAAAATTAAAGAGAAATCAGAGTGCATTGATATGGAAATTCCTGTGACTGTTTTGATATTGGCATTAGTATTATTCATCATAATTTTCTTTGTGATGAGAAGACAGAGATTGAATTATCCTCCTGGAAGTTGCGGATGGCCATTTCTAGGGGGAAACACTAGAGTTTCTCAAGGCGAACAAGGGAGGAAAGCCAGAGAAATTCGTAAAAGAGAGAATAGAGAAATACAAGTCTAAAATCTTCAAAACTTCGTTAATGGGATAGACTGTGGTGGTATTGGGTGGTGCAAGTGGGAATAAGTTCTTGTTTAGCAATGAAAACAAACAAGTGGTTATTTGGTGGCCAGTAACTGTTAAAAAACTTCTAGGACCTGATGCTTCTTCCAGACTCTATATCAAAGCCATGCAACTTGTTGTCCACCACCATTTTATGAACTATTGGCAAGGTAACACTTTGCAGTATTTTCGTCTTAATACAGATTTACTCAGCAGTATAAAATACATTAGTTTTCAAAATAATTGGGTGGGGAAATATTAAGCAAGCTAAGTGCATTAATATTCGAAGTAAAAGTATAATTCACCAAGATCTGACTTAACCCCGACCAAACGTATCGACCTCGATCAGGATTAGGAGTCGAATCCCACGTCGAGGTCGAGAGTCACGAGGAGTAGGGTCATGGTCGGGATCAGGACCAGATTCGGGTCTGGATTTTGAGTCTTGGGTGGGTTGGGGGGATTGGGTTGAGAGTCGATTCTCGAGTCGAAGTCAATTCACAAATCGTGTCTCAGGTTAAGGGTTAGGGTCGAGTCTTGGTAGCAGACCCTGGGTCAAATCTCGAGTGGCCCATGGTACGGACAACATGTCAGGACCTTAGGAATGGGTCCCAAACTAGGTTCCAGAGTTGCATCTCTAGTCTTGAGTTCGGCTCAAAAGTCAACTCTCGAGTCGGATTTGAAGTTAGGTCTCAGGTCAGGAATATATATCGTATTGGGGATGGGCTAGGGACCTTGAATTGCGGTTGAGATTTGGGTCCTGACTTATGGTCAGATTCCCAAGTCCTAGGTTAGCGATTGGTGGTTGAAGTTGAAGTTGAGAGTCAAGTCTCGAGTCGGGTTCGGGGTCATGTCTCGAATCTTCGGCAGGGAAAAAGTCAGGTCCTGAATCGGAGTTGGGGTCAAGTCTTAGATTGGGAGTTCAAACTTGCTCGTTGTTAGTTTATTGCTCCACTTTTTCCTAAATTGAAGTTGTCTATGTTTCGGTGTATGGTTTGTGAATGAAAAGAATATATATATATATATATATATATTTCTCAATTTCAATTTATTCGACTTTGTTCCCATTTAGTCAAATTTTTAAAAAGGTCCTTTTCCATTTTGAAAATAATTTAAATAAAACTTCTTATTAATCCTCAACATCAAACTTTTAGTATCCAGACAAATATTATATAATATATTCAAGATAACAAGTTTTAACAGTCTATAGTCTCATAATTATATTATAACATATTTAAGATTAGAAGTGATAAAAATAATTCCTTTTTTCTTAAACCTTTGTATCGAGTTACATAAGTTCACATAAATTAAAATGAATAGAGTACATTTTTTTGTGGAAACTGATGGGGCAACTCACAACACACACGAGTGACATGGTCGTCCAAGTAGTACAAATTGATTTAGACCAGATATCGTACCGAAGAGACTTGAGAATCAGCAAGAGTCTAGTCAATTCTAACACCATATTTAAGCAAGTGTTAAAAGTAATCAAATAGAGAGTGTTATAACATATTTAAGATCACAAATTTTAGTAGTGATTATAAATATTAAGACATGTATATAACCACAAGTTCCAACAAAATAAAATCTTTCTTTCTTAAATTTTGTATCAAGTTGTATATATTCACATAAACTGAAACATATTTAGTATATTAAAGAATAAAAAAAAGTAACAACTTATAATGCATTTTGATTGTATTTTGAGTTTCTAAAGATTAATACTAGTATGTACGGTAACTTGGAGCATGGAATATAAAATTAAGGGGTTGTTTGGTAAAAAGATGCATAATGTAGGGATTAGTAATGCATAATTTAGTAATGTAGAGATTAATTTTCATCATGTGTTTGGTTCGTTGCTTTCCATCTAATCTTGTGTAAAACTCTACAAAAAGCTTCTTATATCCTTGAGTTAGTATGGAATTTCCTATTTCATGTAATTGGGTCAATGTAGATAATTAACGGTTAATATTTTTTTTGTGGCCTTCTAACTAGGTAGGAGAAAAATAATTTTATCACCATGTTGCTATTTTCTCACTTAAATTATTTGAGGATAAAACTCTACAGGCCTGTTTGGAAAGCCACATAGTAATTAGAATTGGCGTAATTACTAGGGTAGTAATTACCAGCTAGCCTAGTAATTATACAGTCTAGTAATTACACTGACATGCTTGGTTGCCATAGTGTTATTATACTATAATTACACATGTCATGTTTGGATGTCACAGTGTAATTACACATGTTATGTTTGGATGCACAATAGCAATCATAATATTGTATTAAATTTTAAAAATAAAAATTAATTATTTAAAATTTATACTAGACAAATAAGAAGCTATATAAATGATATTAAATTAAATATTTAAGATATATATTATTTTTTGAAAATATATTAATTAATAAACATATGTTCTTAACTAATATTATGCAAAGATAATTGATTTATATTTTTTCAAATTAATATATTTCAATTGAATTGATCATAAAAACTAAAAGTATGAAGTTTCTACTAACATCTTGAAATGCATGTTTGATAAAAAGATTAATATATAAAAAAAATGTCATAAATTATTAAAATGTTTGACAAAAAGATAATTTATCAGGTCTAATTAAAAAATGACTTGCAATGGGAATTCACTATTACTAAAACAAATGAAAATGAAAATATAACATCAGTTATAAATTCAAAACAAAAAATTTAACATAATACTCTTATCGCAAATTTCAACATATCATACACAAATATGATTTATTTTTATTTATTTAAAAAAAACCTAAGTCTATAACCTTACTTAACAATAAATTCTATTTTAATTTAAAAATTAGAATACTAATAGAATTATGCTAACGAGAAAATAAGCATGGCATAAAGAAATAGATAATACGAAAAAATTGCATAGAATCACATGAAGTAAGGTTGAGAACAAGAAGAAAATAAAATATAATAATATAAAATAAAAAATAAACTTTTAGAAATTTTTAGAATAATAATAAAAAAAAAAGAACTTAAAATAGTAGAAGTAAAAAAATAAAAAATAAAAAGAAATTTAAAAGTAATCAGCTGGTAATTACACCATGTAAGGTTGTGAATTGGAGAGTGTAATTACCCCTTGCCAATTACACCAATTATCTGCTGACCAAGTAATTACTTGTCTAACCAAACAGGACAAACAATGTAATTACACCCAATTACACCAAATCCAATTACCAGGGTTTCCTTCCAAACAGATTAGAAATCTTCTCTTGTAGGATTTTCTATTTCATTTAACTAGTCAAGTTAAATACTAAAATATATATTTTTTTTTTAAAAAAATCAGTAATAATTTTGAGATGTGATGTGACACTACGGATATCCTTGATAGCATGGTCTATTTCTAATTTTTTGTTTGATCAAATATACCTTAAACTTCACATAGATTTAAGGCTACTAAAATTGTTCAAATACCCGAAGCTTATTACAATAAAAATAGTTCAGTAGTCAATCGACGAACTACCGTTTTTTTTTAAAAAAAAGCAACCCAATATAGCAAATCAAACACGGAGAAAAAAATATGTGATTGTGAAATCATCAAATTACATTAAATGGATTTGGAGAATTAAAAGAACATTTATAATTATTCCAATATAAATAAGAAAAGGACATTAAATTATAAAAGAAATTTAGGAAAAAGAATTGGAGGATAATTTAGTAATTTAGGGGTCTTATCCAAAGATTGTTAAATCTTTGATTAGTTATCTCTCCCTTTTATAGGGATAAAATAAGACCTCATATGAGGTATAACAAATCCATGAATTAAGTTATAAAATAAAATAAACAAACAATGTTTCTGTTGGACTAAATTTTAATCCAAAGACTATTCTATCTAATTAATATATACTGCCTACCAAATGGGTCCTAAAAGTTATACTCCCTCTGTTTCAAATAACTTACTTTCCTTTTCAGTATGTTTAAAAATGAATGACTTATTTCCCTTTTTATTAACATTTTTCCACGCGGCATGTTTAAAGCCACAAGATTAAAAGATAATTTTATACATTTGACATAACTTTAATTTAGGACCATAAAATTTAAAAGTCCTCTATATTTTCTTAAATTTCGTACCAAGTCAAACTTCGTGCCAAGCCAACTTCTACTCATTGTTGTATTTAACCTTTTTTTCTGTACTGGTCTATATTTGTTAGGTAAAGATAAGGTGAAGGTGTTTCCATTGGTCAAATTATACAGTTTCAAAGTGGCATGACAATTATTCATGAGCATTGAAGACCATAATGATGTTGAAAGGCTTTCTGTACATTTCAACATTTTCTTGAAAGGGCTCTATGCCATCCCTCTAAATTTACCTGGTACAACATTTTACAAGGCAATAAGAGCTACAAATGTTATTAGGAAAGAATTATTGCAATTTGTAAGGAAAAGAAGAGAAGCCTTGGAACAAAAAACAGCTTCACCTTCACAAGACATTTTGTCTCATTTGTTGTCCTGTCATGATGAAAATGGGAAGAACATGTCTGAACTACTTATTGCTAATAACATATTGTTGCTGCTCTTTGCTGGCCATGACACTTCATCTGTCACTCTTACTTTACACATCAAGACTCTTGCAGAGCACCCTCAAGTTTATCAAAACATTCTGCAAGGTCAGTATGTTAAATTATTGTTCCTTTTGATATATTTTTCTTCTCTGAATTATGGGATTTGCTTTGTTAGCCATATGCGTGACACTTGATTATTTTGATCTTAACAATTTACCCTTTAATTAAGAAGATCACAACATGCTTTTATCTAGTTATCCTTAACTTTTTATAAGGCATAATATATAAATATGCTATTTAACTTGGCCTCATTTGTTATATATGTCTTCCAATTTTGAGTTTGCACAAGTAGACACTTAAAACATGTATTGAGTTGAACAAGTAGATATACACGTCCTACATGACAATTCACATCATATGTGATGTCCTATGTGTATTATGTCACAGAGAATGTGTGTGTCTACTTGCTTAACTTTATACAAGTTTAAGTGTTCACTTGTACACACCTTAAGTTGAAAGGCATAAATGTCAACTGAATCCAAATTACATGACATATTTATGTATTATGCTTTTATAAATTTATGGAATTATCTTACATACGGGTCCATCTTTTATTAATTATTTGGTGACAAAGCAGAGCATATTGAGATAGCATCATCAAAGAAAGAAGGGGAATTTTTAAATTGGGATGATATACAGAAGATGAAGTATTCGTGGAATGTCATATCTGAAGTTATGAGAATTACACCACCTATATTGGGGGCTTATCGAGAAGTAATTGTGGATATAAATTATGAAGGTTATCATATCCCCAAGGGATGGAAGGTAGGTACATTTACTCTATGAATATGATGCTTTAATTTCATACAACACTTGCCAAGTTGCAGCATGAGCTTTCCAACTAAATTCACAAAGGATCTAAATTATAAAATCACAATGTAATTATCACTAGAAATTCAACTATATTTATCTTATAATCTAGTGATGTGATTATAAAAATAGTTTCTTAAACTCATTTATGTTGGAACAGTTGTACTGGAATACTGGTTTAACAAGTTTGGATCCAGAGATTTTCCCCAATCCAACGAGGTTGGACCATCAAGATTTGAAGAAGCTGGACCTGCACCTTATACATATGTTACATTCGGGGGTGGACCTCGAATGTGTCTAGGAAAAGAGTTTGCTCGCCTGGAGATGCTCGTCTTTCTACACGTCTTAATCAGGAAATTTACTTGGAAATTACTTATTCCAAATGAAAAATTTATATATGATCCAATGCCTACCCCTCTTCAAGGACTTCCCATTAGACTTCAACCTCACAATTAGTGAGATTCTTGTGTGTTTTTTTCTTTCTTTCTAGAGACATTAAAAAAACCCTTTAGCATTTGATGCTGTGTAGCAATTGATTATGAACTGGAAATATGAGCGATGTTGTTGGCTGAGATGTTAAAGCCTCTAAGCTTTTGTTAAGTTCTTACCATCTCCATCCTTGGGAAGAAACCAAATGAGAATTGAAAGTGGAGTAATGACTATTGAGTCATTCATTACTCTTAAAATAGAAGAAAAAGGGGAATGATTTATGCCTATCTCTCAATAAATGTGTGTGGGGTGGTAAGCAAAGATTTTGCAGTTTTGGTCACATTTTCCTCTGTGAAACCATACTTGTTGAATACTTCTGAATATGGTCCGCTAGAACCAAAGTCATCGATCCCTGTCGCCGGAGCAACATTATTATTACAGGAAGAGACGAAGAAGACGAAGGCGCTAAATAAAATTGGCACCTAATTCAAATGTCTTGAAACTTATGGGCCGGGTCACATATAATAAACTTTTGGATCAGCTATTGGTTTGATCTATATTTGACAGATGTCCATTACCCTTATACATACATATTATTTGCTTTCCTTTTATCCTTATCTGTAGGAATATTAGAGGGTTCTAGAATAGGATTAGCTGTACATATTTTTGTTAGAGGCGTCAGAGTTTGTTAGGATATTTTATTTCATGGAATATACTTGTATAAATAACAGAGCTGGGATGTATAGAAATACACATTGAAAGGAAATGAAATTCCATTTTGGAAATCTAGAGTTCTTCATTCTATCTTCTGTTATGGTATCAGAGCAGTATGTCACGTCCCGCCACATCACAGTTAAATTTGGCGTCCGGATAGGGGCAGAAGGGTCTAGAGTTGTGGAGAGGTTTCCGGAAGATTCTAGAACCCTTTAGATTATTCAAGAAGGATAGAGAATTCTCTAGAATAACTTAGAAGGCAATAGAAGGTCCGAGATAGTTTCCAAGAAAGCCTTAGAATTCTCTAGAATGTATAGAGAATTCTAGAAGAGGGACTAGATATTTTCTTGGAAAGCTTTAGAATTTCCTAGAATTAGTAGAAGATTCTAGGGAGGGACCAAAGTGTAATTATTAGAGGGACTTGTAAAGTAATTTTTATTTGCACTTAGGTCCTTAGGAAGTTGTATAAATAGAAGGGGCCTCTCATTTGTAACCAACCAAGATCCAACCAAGAAAGAAACCAACCAAGAATCCAAGCATCCAAGTGTAAAGCAATCTTCCAAAGCTAATACAAAAGCCTTCTTCCAAATTCTCTAAGTCTTCCTTTTTCATTCTCTTAGCGATCTAGTCTTAAAGGGCTTACTTGAGCTTACAAGATCGTGAAAGATTCGTGAGTAAGTTGTCAAGTGCCGCACGGAGCATTAGTGAGACTCTAAGTCCGTGACAAGTAGCTCTAGAAGGATTTTATTCATTACTTGTCTTCATCATTCCATTGATCTTTTCATTCTTCTGCTTCTTCGTATTTCTTCTTTCATCTTCATATTTTTTTCTTGATCTTCTACTTTGAAAAATGGGAGATGCCACGTTAGCTGTTGAGAAAGACTCATCTGGAGTCATCACTGGTTCTAAAAAATTAGATCCTTCAAATCCTCTCTTTCTCAACTCAGCAGATTCACCTGGCATGAATCTCATTAATATGAGTTTTGATGGAACCAGCTATGGAAACTGGAGAAGAGGAGTTCTCATCTCACTTTCAGCTAAAAACAAGCTTGTTTTTATCAACGGAAAGTATCCTAAACCTACTGCTAATGCACCTTTATTTACTCAATGGGTAAGATGCAATGATATGGTCATAGCTTGGCTACTCAACTCCTTGAGTAAGGATATTGCAGAGAGCGTGATTTACTCACAAACTGCAGAAGAGCTATGGAACGAACTAGAGCAGAGGTATGGTCAATCTGATGGAACCAAGATGTTCCAGTTGCAAAGGGATCTCAGAAGCATTTCCCAGGGAACTTCTGATATTGCTGGCTATTTCACAAGGTTGAAAAGAATTTGGGACCAAATGAAACAGTTGAACACTTTTATGAACTGTAGTTGTGATTGCAGTTGTGGTGCTAAGGAGCACAACTTCAAAATGAATGAAGATCAGTAGCTCATTCAGTTTCTAATGGGTTTGAACAAGGTCTATTCAAGTATCCGAGGCAACATCTTAATGTTGAAACCTTTGCCAACCACTGCATAGGCTTATTCACTCATTCTTCATGAGGAGAGGCAGAGAGAGGTACACTCTGTGCTTAAGGTGACTCCCGACTCTGCTGCTTTTAATATTGCTGCAACAAGAACCTCTGCACAAAAGACAAGTAATGAGTCTAGAAGAGACTATGTGAACAATGGCAATTTCTGTAGCTACTGTAAGAAACCGGGGCATGAGAAGGATAAATGTTTTAGATTACATAGATTTCCTACAAATTTTAAGTTCACTAAGCCTAGGAGAATCTCTGGATATAGACCAGCGAATTGTGTAGCAACAGAGGACGAAAATGCTTTAGGATCTTCCTCTGGTTCAGGCTCTTCTTCTCAGGGATTCACCAAGGAACAATGTGACCAACTACTTCAAATGCTACAATCAATGCAGGCTGGAAACTCAATTGCTCTAGGTATTGAAGTCAATGCAACTGCTAATTTTGCTGGTATAAGTGCTGTTATGCATGTCTTTACCTAATGTTTTAACTCATCTACCTCTAACCCTTGGATTATTGATTCTGGTGCCTCCCAACATATGACTTTTGAAAAAAACCTTCTACATAATGTCAAGAAATTATCCTATCCTGTTTTTGTTAATCTGCCAAACTCTTATAGAATGAGAGTTTTCTATTTTGGTAGTCTTAATCTTTCTTCTGATATTGAATTACACAATGTCCTTTATGTTCCTTCTTTTAACCATAACCTAATGCCAGTAAGTCAGCTTTGTAGACAATTGGATTGTGATGTCATTTTTAACAAATGTGGTTGTCTGCTACATGGCCTTTCCATGAAGAGTCACCTGATTTTTGGTGAAGTATTTGCAGGCCTTTATGTGCATCTATTGGAGGATAACACAACTCAACCAAAGATTTTCAAGTCTAATGTTCCTGTTCTACCATCTTTCAGTCTTCAGCTCCTAGAAATCATATGAGTCTTATCAATGTTATCAAGTTAAATTCTTTTAAGTCTTTTTGTCCAAGTTTTGAGTCTGTAGCTAGCAATACTTCTTGCCCTAAAGTTTCTACTATCAATAAAAATTGTTTTGTTTCTAAGAATTTTACTTCAAGTAAGCTATGGCACTATCGATTTAGGGCATTTACCTTATCCAGCAATGAGAAATATCACTGGTTTATCAGAATTTTTAACAGACCACAATCATTTTCCTTGTGAAATTTGTCCGATGGCAAGACAAACAAATTTACCTTTTCTTGTTAGCCACATTTCCTCAAAGCACTGTTTTGAACTACTACATATTGACATACGGGGACCTTATAAGACACCTACGTATAAAGGGGAAAAAAAATTTCTTTCCATTGTGGATGATTTTTCTAGAGGGACTTGGACACATCTTTTATCCACAAAATCTAATGCATTCTCTATTCTGAAATTTTTCCTAGCTTTTGTGAAGAGACAATTCTCCACGAAAGTCAAAATCATTCGGTCTGATAATGCTTATGAGTTGGGTACAGGCACTATGCAATCTGAATATTTTTTATCAAAAGGGATTATCCACCAAACTTCTTGTGTAGCCACCCCACAACAAAATGGGGTGGTGTAACGCAAACACAAACATCTTTTGGTAACATGTCGAGCCTTATTCTACCAATCTCACCTTCCTAAGAAATTTTGGGGGGAATGTCTTCTAACTGCTACTTATCTAATTAATCGTTTCCCTTCTAAATATTTACATGGTCAGTCATCTTATTAGGTTTTATATGACAAATCTCCAGCCTATTCTCATCTTAAGCCCTTTGATTGCCTTTGTTTGGTGTCCACTCTAGCGAGATCTAGGGATAAATTGTCTCCTCGAGCTCTTCCAGGGGTTTTCTTAGATTATCCTTTTGGGCAAAAAGGGTACAAAATTCTGCATTTGCAGGCCAACAAAGTCTTTGTCTCTCGAAATGTGAAATTTTGTGAAACAATCTTTCCTTTTGCTTATGCTATTCCTATGTCAAGACTCTTTCCAGCAGCTTTTCCTCCTACTGAAAATGTCGAGTCCAGTCCTATTTACTCACAAACTACTGAGTTTTCCAGTCCACCTTCATCTCCTACAAATGATTCTATTCATCCTTCATCTCCTTTCCAGCCTAGTCAGTCATCTCCTTCTTTATCGCTTTCTTCTCCACCTTCTTCTACTTCATTTCCCATCCAAGAAACTACATCACCAAGGGTTGTGTTATCTCCAACAGCTGAACTGAGAAGGTCTTCATGCATACACACTACACCATCTTATCTTTCTGATTATGTTTGTAACAATGCATTTTCAGTGATTTCTCCTAATCCGCCTTTATTTCCTTTTCATTCATTTTCTTTCACCTCCCTTTCTTCACACAACCAGCACATAGTTAGCTCTATTTGTCAAATTACAGAACCAACATCTTACCGGCAAGGAGCACTTCACCCTGGTTGGCAAATTGCAATGTCTAAAGAACTTGAGGCACTTGAGACTAATCGCACTTGGGATGTCGTACATCTTCCTGTTGGAAAATTGGCATTGCGTGCAAATGGATTTATAAAGTCAAGCTGAAATCAGATGGATCATTAGAACGCTTGAAGGAACGTTTGGTTATACGAGGGGATAAACAACGGGAAGGCATTGACTATACCGAAACGTTCTCACCTGTTGTCAAAATGACAACTATCAGATGCCTTCTTAGCATTGCTGTAAAAAAGAACTGGTCTTTATATCAACCGGACGTTAACAACGCTTTTCTTCACGGTGATCTGACTGAAGAAGTCTTTATGAAGTTTCCTCCTGGTCTTGATCCTCCTTCATCCTCTCAACGTCACCTTCGCAAATCTCTTTATGGACTCAAGCAGGCTTCCCGTCAATGGTATGCTCGTCTTTCTTCTGGTTTGGGTACACGAGGCTTTATTTGTTCTCTCAATGACTATTCCCTCTTTGTTAAAACTTCTGGCGACTTGATTACCATTCTAGTTGTATATGTTGACGACATCCTGTTGACAGGAAATAACATGGAAGATATTACTGATCTGAAATTGTTTCTTGATTCTGAATTTCGAATCAAAGACTTGGGCATAGCTAATTATTTTTTGGGTATGGAGATTTTAACAGAACCTGGAGGATTACTTGTGACGCAACGCAAGTTTGCACTTGATTTACTCTCTGAGTATCATGATCTTGAGCCTCGTCGTGTCTCAACCCCTTTGGATCCCTCCATTAAATTGTCTTTGATTTCTGGAGAGTCTCTGTCGGATCCAACAGTTTATCGACGTCTTCTAGGCAAACTCAATTTTTTAACACATACAAGACCCGATTTGGCTTATGTTGTTCAACATCTTAGTCAATATATGCAATCACCCTGCTCTGGCCATTTTGAGGCAGCCTTGCATACACTCCACTATATTCGAAATGATCCTGGTCTTGGGCTTTTCCTTTCATCTGATTCGTCTTTTCATCTCATCGCCTATTGTGACGCCGATTGGGCGGCTTGTTCAGATTGCTGAAGATCTGTTAGTGGTTTTTTTCTTACACTTGGTGGTTACCCGATCTCTTGGAAACCAAAGAAACAACTTGTTATTTCTTTATCATCGGCGGAGGCAGAATACCGTTCCATGCGAAGACTTGTCGCAGAAATTGCTTGGCTTGTCAGGCTTCTCTCCGATTTTTTTGTCTTTCCATCTCTTCCAGTTTCTCTTCACTGTGACAGTCAGGCAGCCATCCACATAGCTAAAAATCCTGTCTTTCATGAACGAACGAAGCACATTGAGATTGATTGTCATTTTGTTCGTGAAAAACTTCTTGATGGTCTTATTTCTCTGTCTTTTGTGCCATCCTCCTCCCAAATTGCTGATGTATTCACAAATGCTTTAGCAGGACCTCTTCATCATCATTTTTTGTCCAAGTTGGGCGTCCGGTCACCGGTCTCCCACTTGCGGGGGTGGTCGCCGGAGCAACACTTACTCTCTCTATCCCAATTTATATGATTCACTTTCCTTTTTGGTCAGTCTCAAAAATAATGACATATTTTCTTATTTGGTAAATATTTAATGACATTATCCCTATTTTACTCTTCTTGAATCTCATTATTTCAATAGTTGCACTCTTTTAATTTAAAGAAGAAGTTATTGAAATCCAGTAAAGTACAACTACTTTTCTTTTTTTGCTGATAGTCAACAGTACTTTAACACTTTTTTCAATACTTTGTCATAACCTATTCTTTCTTTTCACCACTTCTAAAAATTCAACACTCATTTTAAAATCACTGATTGGAAAAACTGTAAAAGGAAGAATTGAAAAATTAAAGATGAAGTATCTCTACTTATATGGAGTCCATTAGCTAATATTTTAAAATTTGGCGCTAGAAACTGAAAATTTAAATCTTTTTTCACATTTTTTTTTATGTTATCAATTTTTTGAAACTATAATTAAAATCATGAAAAAAAAACTACTTTTACCTACAATGGCAAAAACTCAATTATTTTGGAGTCTTTCATCTTCATTGAAAGATTAAGAGAGAGATAATGGAGAATGGAGAGTTGAGAAGAAAGAAGAGAGAGAAATAAACATATTGGACTCTTTTAGATTTATATTAATGACTGATGTGACATTAACTTATGAGAGAGAGAGAAAAGTCATAAACCTTTCTATTCAAAGTGAGATATAATATTTTTTTTTATTTAACAATTTAGACTTATTAATAAGGGTATTTTCGGAACATTGCAGAGTCTTTTCATTTTTCTTAAAATTTGTGTCAAATCAAAGTACATTATATAAAATGGGACGGAGGGAGTATTAGAGGAAGAGACGAAGAAGACAAAGGCGCTAAATAAAATTGGCACCTAATTCAAATGTCTTGAAACTTATGGGCCGGGTCACATATAATAAACTTTTGGATTAGCTATTGGTTTGATCTATATTTGACAGATGTCCATTACCCTTATACATACATATTATTTGTTTTCCTTTTAACCTTATCTGTAGGAATATTAGAGGGTTCTAGAATAGGATTAGATGTACATGTTTTTGTTAGAGGTGTCAGAGTTTGTTAGGTTATTTTATTTCATGGAATATACTTGTATAAATAACAGAGCTGGGATGTATAGAAATACACATTGAAAGGAAATGAAATTCCATTCTGGAAATCTAGAGTTCTTCATTCTATCTTCTGTTAATCCCCATACCAATGCCTTCATCTCCGACATACTCCTTCCACCCTAAGGGTAAGCCTGCCTCCACGCTAACACGTTTTGATACACTCGATGGTAAAACAAACTCCTTGTAATCCCTTGGCTGCCTATTGAAAAGTCTCCAACACACAAGTGAAACGACTCTTACTCTTGTCCCTTCTTTTCTAAGCACGTTTGCGCTGGCTTCGCACAAACACAGCTCTGATCCAGTGCCAATCAATATGATTTCCGGTAGCTCCTTCTCAGAATTGTCGCTAACAATGTAACCGCCTTTCCCTACTGCATCAGCCAATGCTCCTTCCACATTCGCTGCCACCTTTTGCCTTGATAATGCAAGAAGGCTAGGTACACTTCGGTTTTCAATGGCCACCTTATAGGCTCCAGCAGTTTCTTTGCCATCAGCAGGTCGGAAGAGCAGCAAGTGGGGAATCGCTCGAAGACCAGCAAGGCGTTCAATTGGTTGATGAGTTGGTCCATCCTCACCTATTCCGACTGAGTCGTGGGTCAAAATGTAGAGGACTCCAGCATGGCTAAGAGCAGACAATCTGACAGAGTTCTTCATGTAATCTGAGAAAACAAGGAAAGTTGCTGCAAATGGTATCAGCCCTCCACCGTGCAACGCAAGTCCATTGGAAATTCCAGCCATTGCATGTTCCCGGACTCCATACCTAATGTTTTGCCCCCATGGGGAATCGGGCTACTTGAAGTCTCCCAAATTATGGAGATAGGCTTGATTTGAGCTGCAAGGTCTGCACTACCCCCAATAAGTCCTGGAAGCACTTTAGCAAGTGCATTCAAGCACTTCCCTGAATATCCTCCGGTGGAATCCACTGGATCAGACATGGACCATTTCTGTTGTTGATAGTGTACCAAAATTTAGATAAAATATTCTGGCTGAAGAAGAGTAAATAACTATGGATGGTGAGGCCTTATATATCTTATGATACATTTTAAACGACAATCACAAACATCTAATGTTTAAGGGCTACAAATATGTAAACTTGGTTTGTCTTCTTTGAGACAACAAACACATTTCAGATGAATTAGTTTGTAGCAGGTATAAAACTAGATGGATGCATATTTTACTGGAAATGAGCTTTCCCAGCCAGGAATCATCCCATCAGCAACAAGAAGCTTGAATTCTGCTGCTTCCTCAGGGTATTTGTTTTGGTAATAATCAAGTTTAGAGTTCCACTCCTGCTCTAAGCTTCCACCAAGATCTATTTGTGCTTGCATTTCCCTAATATTAATAACAAATGCACCTACTATCTTACAACACAATCTTTCTTGTCTTTAATTATATGGTGAATAAAAATTATTACCTATAAACCATAGGAATGACGTGGAAAGGTTCTCTATCATTCCATTTAACTTTCTGTTTCATTTGCTTTACATCATCATCATCAAAGGTTCCGTGGTGAGCCTTTGATGATCCTTCCTTTTTTGACAATTTCCCTATTATTGTTTTCAGTAGGCAGTGTACTACCGCACCAGGAATAATTGGAAACTTGGAAGGTAGTCTACAACTTATAGAATGAACTCATAATGACATATCTATTATGTTCTAGGCGAAATACCGACTCTGCATACCCGGATGAAAGTTGGTTTTCTGGTCTCACAATGTGCAGAGATCAACGCATTCTTGAACGCGTCTAAATTTCCTTGCGAGTTATCTATAGTGATAGTGTTCCATCCTAGAGCTTCAAATCGTGCTGATATGTCTTCTGAAAGTGCAAGGTCAGTGCTATACCATCGATAGTATTATGGTTATCGTCATATATCAATGTAAGCTTGTGCAGCTTCCAATGTGCAGCTAGGGATGCAGCCTCGTTTGATATGCCTTCCATAGAACAGCCATCACCCATGATGCAATACCTGAAGAAAATATATCTGAGTGAAATGCTGTCATCCACAAAATAAAGAGGATAAGTCAGCCTATTTACGTTCTGTGATCAACAACAGCAACATCAGGCTTATTATATCTTGCACCTAGGTTAGCTTCTGCTAAAGCAAGACCAACTGCATTCACAACACCTTGTCCCAAAGGGCCTGTAGTGTAACACAAAAATTGAGAATTCAATATATCATGCTGATCATGTTTGCTGAGAAAACAATAATATCGTCGTATCCTCCAATGAAAAATCCAACACAATTCATATCAAGTTACGTAAGGCTCTTTATAGAACTTTTAACAAATGTTCCTTGTTATCCGAGAGGCTTTTAGTTTAGTGATATTATATTCATACAAAAAGTCAAAAATTAGAGTACTCCTGTAAATATCAATGATAATGAAATATACAGCTGGAGATACAAGAGATAACCTTTATACAAAACAAAGGATATTCGAACAAAACAAAACAGCTATCATGCACTTCATTTTATATTTCACCCAGTTAGTTGCCATCTACAATTTTTACCATTGATTGGAGCTAAGATCATACAATTGTAAAAGACAATATTTAACCAAAGAAATGAAGGATCTTCGATTTAAATTAGTAAGCAGAGAAGTTGCCCGGGAAATCCACTATTTACCCATTTTCTTGAAGGGTTGTATTGACTTCATCTAGATTGTACCCACATTTAAAAATCAGTTACCCATCTGTTTGTTACTGGAGGGTGGCTTTTGGGCAGATACTTCAAATTTGTATATATTTTGTCAGCACTAGCCACAGTTAACGAGGACGTTTTCAATATGAGCTCCTGCAAAGGGCTTTTTCGTGCATTTTTTCACATATTATTTAAGAGAATTCCTTACTTGTGAGACAAAATTATGATCATGGAGATTACACCAAATTGAAAATATAGCTCAAACACTGTCATCAGGTGTCCGGGAAATAAGAAAGATGAAAGCAAACTGGCATTTAGCTATACCGGTTGTGACTTTGATGCCTTGTGTCACTACATTCTCTGGATGCCCAGGTGTCCGGCTTCCAAGCTTACACAAGCATTTAAGGTCTTCAATCTGAATGACGCAATAATTCACTTAAATTTTTGATGAAAACTGTTTACATGTACAAAGCAGAACACTCGAATACAAGTGATAATTACCATCGAACCGTCTATGTATGTAAGGAAAATAAAATGCTATGCAGAAACATCTCTCTGTTTCCCCTAACGTCTATTTTATCAGATGACAACAATAGAGAAAAGAAAAAGCATTAACCAAGAATGACCTTTTGTGACAATTAATTAATGGCAATAGGTTAATTGCAGCTAAATATGTTTCTTGAGAGGCAATTACTAGTGGCAGTTACATTTTAGCACTTTTTTTAAATGCTCTAAAGCCTATAGCGACATTGGATCTCAATGACAATTAACTAATGTCGGTAAAGACTTAAGCACTCTTTATTAATATGCATATTTATTGCCGTTAAAAGCTGTTTTTTTGTTGTAGTGAAGGTAAACCTCGCATCAACACAGTATAGTATTACTTCTTCAATATTAAGGATTTAAAGTAAGACTAATATCTCAGGAAATGATCTGAAATGTCACTGGGTGCCCTGTTTCTGTGTTGAATTATGCTAATCCCAAACATAACACGTTGACTTGCTTGTATAGATTTGCACTTTAGCTTATTTGTTTTTTAGGGTCCTTGTGATCTCTAAAGTTCATGTCCTATTTGAGTTGGGGGCAAATACTTTACATTATCACAATTTAGGTAGACCAGCCATCTACTCACATGGCAATTGATACAATTCATTGTTGGGTTTACCAGGAGAAAATATTCATGAGATCACTTGTTATAATTATATGTGGTGGCGGAGCGAAGATTTTCAGTGAGTTGTTTAAAATATGAAGAAATAAAGACACGAAGAAGCCAGGGGATTCAACATATGCTATGTCTACAAAAAATAATAATTTTATCCACATATAAACAATAGTATAATTTTTGGCTGAAGAGGGCCCTTGGTTATATGATTGGATCTACAGGTCCTAGTTTTAGGCCTTAACCTTATGGAAATTTTCTTGTTACAAAGAAATATTGAGCTAACATAAATAAATTGTATATACCTGAACAGATTGGAATAAAGCAAAATGAAGGCAAACATACTGAAGAAGGCATCCATGTCCAGCACTCAAAACAAACCTATCTCTATTAAACCACTTGGGACTTGTTGAATTATACCTTATGGCATGTCTATACAAGAAATATGCAACCTCAGCCATCCCAAGAGCCATTCCAGCATGCCCTGCCTTTGCATGTTGCACTGAGTCTACTATCAACATTCTCACACTATCCACACACCTCTTGTCAACCAATTCTTGCAATTTTTCATCATCATTCAAGTTTTGGTTGGAAATCTCTAAAGGGTATGCACTTTTAACTTCTTCCTGCCAGGAAAGCTTGTAATCTTTATCTTTGAATAGACTAGGTCTAGGTTGGTCAAAAAGTAGAGAAGTAGTACTAATATTGTTTGTTTTTAGACATAGGATGTTAGACCTCAGAGCCAGTTTCTTGGTATGGTAATCATATTTATAATTATTGATTTGGATGTGAAATAAAGGAGGAAATGTCTTTACAATTATAAGATTAGAGATGGCCATTCTTCTTTAATTTGGGAGCGCAAGGGAGAAATGGATATAGAATTAAAAAACTATGTGAGTGATGTGCTGCTTAATTATTCAAGTTTTTTTGTTTGAATTTGGATTAAACACGTAGAGGGCCAACACAGCTGGGAGTGACATGTAGCTGTTGCTCACCTCAACTATCATATTTTCGCAAGTTTTAAATACCTGAGGGGTGTTTATTTCCAAAAACTCTTCAAGTTTTCTCTTCTTTTTTATGTTTTTTTTTAACAACAGTGTCATTTACATATAGCACACTTAATGAAATTTTTCATCAAAATAAATTATTATGTAAATCAGTTTACAAAAAAATAAAATATTTTTTCTAAAATCTTAAAATTAAAATAAACGTATTTCATAATAACATAACATCTTAGATATTATTTTATTTTAAAAACTTTATGAGGAAAATGTCATTAGTTAACTATTAAACTCTATCCATTTATGGAAGCTAATTGAACGTGTTATAAAATTATAACTATGAATCACAATTAAAGGCTAAAACCGTATTTACAGTAATAACATGGAAAAATTACTAGAATATTCAATTTAAGACTTTAATTTACATAATATTAATCTAGTCTTTTTATTTACAATATTAATATTTTAATTACAAATATGACAACTTATTAAATGTGCATATTTTTATACGATTTTTTTTACCTATCTTTTAGTTTGGTGGGTTGATTTTATATTTTTATATGATTCATAATTTATTGTTTTACTTTTTTGATTGGTTACATTTTTTTTTTGTTTTTTTTTTCTTTCTTACTTAGCACAATTACACTTGAAAAAAAAATATTTTTTCTCTCTCTTCAATTACGTTATTTTTTTACTTTCAGAATTATATAATGATAAAAAATATGATATAGAATAGTATAAACCTCTTGTTTTTTTTTGCTATTAATTATCTGCAGAATATAATATATATATAAAAATTAGGACATAGAATGGCATAGACATGTTTTTTTGGTATAAATTTTCTTAATATGGTATACATTATGGTGGCAATTTGATGTACACTTCAATTTAATATATAATTTTTGACATATATCGTTTACTTTTGAGATTCTCAATGACATTATAGTTGAATATTTGAATATGATTCTTTACATTTTTTAGGATACACGTTTCTTTTTCTCTCTTTTAGTTGATTTTTTGAATTCTGGTGCTAATTTTTTGGGAGATAATTTATTGCCCAATTAATAGGATTCCTACCATTAAACACATTTCTTATTTGATATAATTATTATTGATTTTTTCTCTATCTCTCCATTTCCGTTTCAATTCTTTTATAAAAGAAATATCAATTTATATTCCATTATATGAAATATCAATATACATAAAATCATTAAAAATCCATTTGCATACCATAATAATTATTTATGCATACTAATTTGTATACCAATGATAGAATTCCTTTTAGTAATATTTAAAAAAGAAAATTGAAAATCATATATGATGTCAATTGATGTACAATATGATTTCAATATATATATATATATGAACGGAGGAGTTGATTCCACACTAAGATATTGAGACGTAATACACCAAATATTAAAATGGGTATGATATTCGAGATGAAGTTTCCAAATAACCTGCTACTGGTCAAACATGTAAACTGCAAGAATTTGCAAACACTCCCTCCCTTGGTTAGGATATGCAGAAGAGCATATTAGGCTAGAGGAATTGATTGCTTATTCTATTGAATAAAGGAACTACCTATTTGGCCAGTTTGACCATGTCCTGAATCAGACTTCACAACTATTTCTACAACGGAACTTGAAGACGAACAACAATTGGATTATGAATTTAGTCTATCAAGAGATAATGCAGTGCCATCTTATTTACCAGCCGCAATAACGTTGATGTTGCAGATACTCATTGCTGTCTGTTTCTTTATTTCAGTCACTTCAACGTCCATATGATTCTTATAGTTAGAAGAAGATGTCCCCAAGCCAATCCTTCTTAGAATACTGCTTGATTTACTTTCCGGTGTCTCTGGAAGTGCTGTAATTTAATTTGATTCTTTATAATGGTGTACATTATGGTATAACGTTGACGTTTACTATTTATTATACCATTATAGTGATCAGCTAGATATTTAAAATGATTTATAATACGTTATAAAATTGATATTTTTTTTATATGTCCCAGCGTTAAAATGACTTACACCATAATTTAATCAATTATGCACCATTTTTTTTTTAGCACAACACATTTGATTATCAACTAAAATATTGTTGTTTTGACTTTTAATTGAGAAGCAATAGATTATATTTGGTGGTTGCGTCATATATCAGTCAGTCATGCAATCTTGAAATCACATGCATTCCTGCAGCACAGTTTCATACATAGTTAGAAACATTCAAACCTATGTCAATTTATAAAATCATAATATAATCAATTATTTATAATAAAAAAAAATTCATAATTATAATTTAATTAAGGTATACATTACGGTAAAAGTTTGGCATACATTTCTATCTGATATATAATATCTGATATACACCAAACATTTACACCATAAACTAACCAAAATTACTAATTTATATAATAAATTTAATTAAACAATCAACTAAATGCATAACACCATCATGTAATATTAGTTTTAAAAATTTACATATTAATTATAGTGTACATAAATGATGTACGGTAAAAATATGGTGTACAGTTTAATATGATAAATAATACATATTTTAAATCAATATTACACCATGATCTAACCAAGAATTTTATCAATGTATATATCTTAATCCAACCAAAAATCACATACACTACAAACTACCAAGTTATTTAACAACAACGATGCATATCATAAACACACACATACACCAACCAAATTTGGTGTATATAAATTATCTAAAATATATCAAATACACCAACACATCTACCAAAAACTAAAGAAGCTAAATATCTAAAATATATTTACTACACCATCACATACAACATTAATATGGTTAGATTTTGAATTATCAAGCACGGAAAAACATATCAAATCTTTTAAATCCATTATGTTAACAAATCACCAATTCCGTCGTAACACTTACACATACACTAGGGGCGTACAAAATCGAACCGAAAATCGAACCAAACCACAAACCGAGAAAAAAAACCGACTAATGATTGGTTTTGTAACGACCCGAGAGCACCCCCTAGCCATTACATGTGTATTCGACCTCTCGGAGGTCTTATACAAGCCTTAGCATTCATTCATCACATAGATCATAAAAATCACTAAGAATTTAAAACTTTTATTCAATAAAGACTTCAAGAGTCATCAACATTTGAAAACACCAATACGCAAGCGGAACTACTAAGTCTCTTTAGCCAATCTTAGACAAGAACTTAAAACGTACTAAGGGACACGGCCCTTTACAAATGAAATGAAACTTAAGTGTCTATTACAATGACTAAGAAACTTCTAAGCATAGTCCTCGAATCTTGAGGACATACCAAAGACTTGGAAGAGTGAAGCAATCCAAACAACTCCAAAGCACAAGCTCCTCCTACTTACCACAACCTACACTTGTAGTAAAATAGAAGAAAAGGGTTGGTACAACACACGTACTAAGTATGAGGATATGCAAAACATGCTAAAAAGGACATTTGTGAGGAAGTTATGCTTTCATGCCATTTTGATAAAATCTCATGAACATCAACATAATAGGCACCTTACAAGTCACAACCAACAATACAAAGTCATATGCTTCACAATACCTCATAAACATACATAACCCATTTACCTTTACCGTCTTGCCTTGGACCTCCACCTTAAGTAACCCTTAAGCAATATCTTTGTGCAATGTATGGGCAACGTCTCATACCATCACCCACACTAAGGCATCACCTTAAGGTCACACAAAGTGCACTTACCATGCATACCTCAACCTTCACCAATTAAACACATAAAACATATAAGCACATAAGCCAACAAGTCACTTCATAAAGCTAAAACACCCATCAAATGTCATCCCAAGACTCACCTAAGTAAGACATGGTGAAGCAACCCATACTACCTCTCCATACCACACTCAAGTGATCCTTAAGGCTACACCAGACAAGCTCCATTCACATCTCAACATAAATCGCTGATTCAACTTAATGCATTTAGACAACTTCATTCACTAATGACATAAGATCATCACATACATTCAATTCAACATAAGCACTTACATTCAATTCACTATGACTCACTTTCACATTAGCATGCTCAAAGACCAACGCTTTCATTAATTAGCCCAATAAGATTCATTCATTCATTATCATTACTAAGACACACCAAGATCTCCCTTAAATGTCTACTTGTGCAATGTTTAGATGATGTCCCATTCCACCACCTATCCTAAGTAGTACACCCTTAAGAGACCCTAGTTCATTCATTCATTAGTGTGGAGGAAGAGCCTTAACCGACATAGACCATGGAGCTTGACATGGAATCTCGGTAATACCCTTACCGGATGAAGGATCCCCACTTGCCTAAGGTAGGGTCATTCTTTTAGCCTTTACGTGGTAGAGACCACTTGCTAGTCCTATGTGGGCACATAGTTAAGGGACAGAAGGATTGCTTCTAAGTACCCACATTTCAACTAACGAAGGGGCACCCATCTTAAGGGTTGCTACTAAATACTCACATCTCAACTAACGAAGGAGTATCCACCCATCTTCATATCCTCTCGGTGCTAGACATTACTCTCCCACGGAGTTAGGACATTCATTCATTTAGGGATAAGGATTGCTACTAAGTACTCTCATCTCAACTCACGAAGGAGTACTCATCCTAACCCAACATTCATTCATTTAGGGATAAGGATTGCTACTAAGTATTCTCATCTCAACTCACGAAAGAATACCCATCCTAACCCTCATTCATTCATTAAGGAAGCTCTTGGATTCAAAGATGAGAAAACCTTTCATCTAGGAACCCCATTCATTTAAGGAGTACTTTATGAGACTATCCTTACAATAGACCCAACTTTCTTTCATTAGTATTAACTCCCATTCTTTTCATTCATTCTTACATTCTTTCATTCATTCTTCACTAGGTGTGAGAGTAGGTAAACATAGTCTACCCTAACCTCTCCTTCATTTATAAGTCATTCAAAGAAGACAACAACCAATCATAACACATAAATTCTCTACACAAGGTCACATTTCATGCTCTTAAAACCATACACAAATTCACATCATATCACATTACCTTCATATAATCAACATTACTCAAAACAACAATCATCCAACTTTGCCTACAGGGCCATGATCACAACATGCTTATAAAGTAAACACCTCCCCACTTTCAAAGGGATCAAGCGTCACAATTCTAACATCTATTACATATATAATACTAGAATCAAATAATCTATTCACAACTTCATTATCATCATAAACCTTAGGTCACAATTGCCCATTCAAGGCCAACATCCAATATAACACAATTGACCATCAATTCCTCATAATCCAATATAGAACAATACATAAATCAATAGCCCATAACAATCTACACACTAATATCACATTATTAGCTCATAATCAATAGACCCACTTTAGACCCAAAATTAGGGTTACAATATATGCAAGGGTTCATGGAATTTTTGACCTTAAAATCATCAATATTAACATAAAACATCATTTGAAATACTTTCATGCAAGAACCCAAGCTTAGAATTGAAATTGGGGTTTTTTTAGTGTTTTTGAAAAACATTGAAATCTCTTTGATTTGGCTCTTTGATTGAAAGGAGAATCAAAGATAAAATTCCCATACCTTTATGATTAATTTCCTAGGAATTTGAAGGAGAAATCTGTAGGAACCCATCCCTAGCTTGAAGCTTCAAAGATGTCTTCCATGGAGTTCTAGAGAGAGTTTATTTGAGAGGGAAGGTTCAATTGGAATAATGAGGTCCAACTCTAGATTTTGGGGTTTTATCCACTTAAAATACCCTCAAATAGGTAGAATGATCATTTATAATAACCCCCCAAAGTACCCAAAGTACCCCTCACTTAGTTGGACCTTTTTAAACAAGTCAAACTTGAGTTTTATTTTCGCAAATTTCGTCGGAAAACAAGTTCGCGACACGGAGGTGTTCCCACAAGTTTCTGGAAATTAAATTTCGAGGCAGAGGAGTCCGCGACACGTCCGCGATGGGGACCAAACTTTTAGTCCTTGGTGGAGCTAGTCCGCGACGCGGACATGCTCCCTCCAAGCACATTTTGCAAGTTGCTTTGGCAGCTTGTTTTGCCAAGGGTTGGGGTCCTCCTTGGGGACCCTTAGGGTGGTCCCAGGGAGTCGTACCCGGACGTTTTGATCCTAAAAAAATTTATTAAGACACTAGGGTCACCTCCACTGATTTTAGACTCCAAACAACACATAAAAACATGAACAACATACTAGAACACACCAACACGTAAAAGACTAGTTTCCGAACGTCTTGGTCGTCCCTTGACGTTTGACTTCCAAACTCTTTAAAACTGACTAAAAAGGCTATTCTTCATTATTTTAACAAGTTATTAATGCATAACATCCATGTGAGGCTCTACTTTATCCTACTTCATTTTGAGGGGTGTTATAGGTTTAACTTGATTTGGTATTGAAAAAAAAACCAACTCGAGACCAAACCAACCCGACATTATATATATAATTTTAAAATTTCATTTTATACATAAAAAATATTTACTTTGATATAATTTTTAAATATTTCTTATACTTTTTCATATTTTTTATCTTTTAATATATTATTTCAAGTTTGAAACTAAGAATTCTGAATGGTTCGATAAAGATTATAGTCCACAGATGTTGGTAATTATAATAAAGCTTAAATTAAAATCAAATTAATACTAATGCAAAAAGAAAATCAATTCAACACTAAGAATGACAATAATATTGAATATTTATTCTTTGATTTTTCATTGGTTTAGACAATTCAAATACATAATCTAATTTTAATTTCCTTTAATATTTAGTCATGTAAGTAATACTTATTAAACTTATTTTACCATGGTTTAGTATTTTTAAATTATGATCATTTTCATTATGACTTATTAATTTGCAATATTTATTTTACGCGATTTCATTATCATTATTTTATTATTGGATATTTTAGTGTCATTATTCATATCATATTTTGTGTTATTTTCTTAAGGAACACCTTAGATAGTTGTATTTTGGTAGGACTAAAGAAATATTTGGAGTACAAGTAAATTATATGTTTGTATGAATACTTTACCAAAAAAAACCCGAAAATCCGAAAAAACCCGAGGTTAAAAAACCCGAATTTTATTGGTTTGGTTTGGTTTATAGATTTAAAAATTCGATACAAATGGTTTGATTTGATATTTGAAAAACCTGAACCAGCCTGGTCATGTACACCCCTAACATACACCAACCAAAGTTGATGTATAATAAATTGTCTATATTATATCAAATACACCAACACCCATCACATAAAAATCTACTATTGTCATATTACAAAATAACAATAACGAAAAGAAACACCAAATAACAATCATCAATATCGTCATGATCTATCCACACATATTTTTTCCATCCCATCGTCTGTTGTGTTGAATTAGAATTGAAACACTGTTTACATCCATAATTGAACAAACTTTCAGAATAGAGTAGGTAGAGAGTTTTAATTTGGTTAAAATACCTTTTTTTGGTGAAAGAGAATGTATAACAATTTGAGTTAATTGTGGAAGGTAAATAAATAATGGGAAAAAATTAAGGAAAAGAAGAATCAATTGTGGGTCATAATAATCTCTCTCCTATTTTCGTTTTGTTTTCTTTTTATTAATTTTATTTAATATTTTTGAAAAAAATCTATTGCTATGTTGGTGAAAAATAAAACTATTGATATAGAGTGATTATTAAGATCTTATTTTGTATACTTATGTTTTTTACATTAAAGATTTTATTTTGCTATTAAAACATGACTTACAATAACAACACATTGCTAAAGTCTTTTTCTTAACTAACCACGAATAATTATAAAAATAATAATTAACAAACTACAATTTTATCTTAACATATCACGACACGTTGACTAACTTAATTACACACGTTAATTTTTGTGAATGTTGAAACAATGGATCACACAAGAAGAAGGTTAGCTGAAAGTTGTTTGGAATGTGTTGAACATTCGTATAATACATTAATTTTTATAATCTATAGTGATTCAATTTGAATAAGTATGAGAAAGAGATTTCAGCAGTGCATCATAATTCTAAGATGCATTTTAATGTCAAAATGTAATCATTAGTAATTTTTTTATCACGATTCGATTTCTCGAGTCAGAATAGCATCAACTATAACTCACTAGTAAGTAAGTCAACCCATAAATTGAAACGACAAGTAATGGGTGTAAAGACAAAGCCAAAGCGGAAGCAACAATTTAAATACATAAACAGAAGAATAAATGGAAGCAAACCAAAATATATATATATAATAGAATCTCTCCCAGAACCTGAAAGTCACAAGTGCTGAGCTACTAAAATAAGGAGTACAAGTCCCAAAAGTTGGACCCAAAATACAAAAAACTTATCTCAAAATACAACAAGACGAGTTATCAAAATACAGACAGAGGTAAAGTCTGAAATGCTCAACCTCGCCTCTGAATTAGGCAATTGTAGGCTTGATCTTAGAATCGATAACTAGTGCTCGGACCTGCATCACAAAATAGATGCAAAATGTAGCATGAGTACCAAAATAACAGGTACTCATTAGGCATCATAGGCCGACTATAACACCTTTGATTTGAAAATATGAAAAATTGCAGCTTTTTCCTGGAACTAGTGCCAGCACCAATGGAACCACAGACGACTCGTGGACTGGTACACGATCCGTAAGTGGGGCCATGGGTGGAAAGTCCAAAATTTCCTGAAAGTGTCAAGTCCCGGTACTTTTATACGGTTCACCAGGACAGTCCGTCATCCAATGCACGAATCGTAAATAGGTCTCGTAGGTGAGTCTCAGATTTAGTGGGATTCTAAGAAATTTCAGCAAGACTCGCGGAGGCCATGTACGGACCGTAGGTTGACCAACGAACCGTAAATGGGTCCCGTCAGTCAAGGGTCCAAATAACAAGTTTCTGAACCCATCGACGGTCGACTAGGACGACGGTCCGTAGGCTCACCTACGGACCGTCCATCCCCACCGTCGATGGAGGTCAACAGTTATTTTTAGAAGGACTTTTGGGTATTTCCTATATTATTAACCCAATATTATGTTGTTTTACCCTTTACCTTAGGCCCTATATAGGTAGTTTTACCCCCAAATTCAGTAATTCAATCCATTCTCCTAAAATTCCTAAAAGTTGATCAAGTTCATCCTTTCAAATATTTCTCGCTCTAAGAAGAAGAACAAGTCTACGATTTCAAGATCAAGTCTCCAAATTCACCATTAATTGCAAGTTTTTGGCATCAAGGTATGATAGTAATCACCTATGAAGTCCTTTCCTCCATAAGGTACCTAATTTCTCCAATTTTTACAAGGTAGAATCTCCAATTGAAGTTAGTGTTTTTACTCAATCTCATGGGTTCTTTTCAATTATGACCTAATTGATTGTTTTATGTCTTTTTATGCATGAATTGAGATAATTACATGTTTTTAAGTTGAATTTCCATGAACCCATGTGAAATCTATGATTTCTAGACTAAAATCATATGAAGAAACTTTTGAGCTATGAAGGATGAATTTATGAAGATATGCATGTTCTTTATGAAATTGATGAAAAACGATTTAAGGATGCTTTGAGAATAAAGTATTGTTGTTGTGATTATGAAAGAATTTTCTCACATAAATAATTCATAAGGTTGAAAGGTTTTCTCACCTAAGATGAATTAAGATTTAAGGAACTATTCTAATGAAACTTAGCTTGGATTGGCTACCACATCCTTCCATGGATGATGAGGGCTAGCAGTGATTGCCCATGACCTCCAATGATAAGACAAGCGTTGAATGTCCATGAATATTAAGATAAGTTAAGATGAATGAGTATTCCATGGGATTTATGCTTAGCACCGAGTGGACAAGTGACGATTAGCCATGTCCCATAAACTATGTGCCACCATAGGTTTGTCTAAGATAGACATTAGCTCGTGGATCCACGTAATGAACTAAGGTTATAACTCACATGGTCTCTATGTCGGTTAAAGGTAAATCTCCCACAATAATGAACTAAGGTTACTTCTAGAAGTATCTCACATGTATTTTAAAGATGTTTTAACTTGTATTGATCATGATTATGTTTTCTAACCCTTCTATCCTATGGTTTAGCTTGGTCTTTGCTGTTAGAAAACTATATGCAAAACGGAAGCATACCAAAATCTTACTGCTTACATGAATAATAGATAACATATACGTTTATGCTAAAACACATATAATATGGTAGAACACACAAACTTACTGAAATTTAGTTCAAGAATTACATCTTGAAGTGTGAGCAAATACCTTCAAGCGAATCTCAAGATAGATAGACATTCAAGAGAATCTACAAGATAGACAACAACTATGGTCATCTACAGTGATCCCAAGTTCACATCCCAACTCTCTCAATATCTGGGTGGGAAAGTATCGAATAGAAACTCGTCTATTTTCTAGGTTAGGAGAATCCCTATTTATAGAGATTTCTTCCTAAAAAAACCTAGTTTCTCTAGAAAACTAGAAAAACCCACATTATTCTTCATTTTCCCATAGAAATAGGATTCTGAGTTCTAGTTAAATATGGGCATTGTAGGGACCACAAAATTAGTTACTGATGCTTCCTATTATGGAAATAATTCTAAATAATTAATTTGAACTATTCTTATCATAATAAATTACAAATCATACCACTAGAAATTTGTAATTGCACTCCTCTATTTATATTTTGAAATTCCTCATTAAACACTTATGTAATTCCTGATGTTAAGATTACAGATACTAATCAATAAATTAAATTACTGGCGAATTTAATTCAATGATTAATTTCCTTTAGGGCACTACTTAACTTATTTCATCTATCAGATTCATAAATCCACTTACAAGGTTTGACACGATGAAAACTTATAGGTTTCTCAAAAAGACATATCAATCAATCGCTATAACGAGAAATGGATTTCATCAACTAACTTATTATTCCACCAATATATATTTTTATCATCCAACTACCAGGCATATTGACCCATCTCAGAATCTCATCTTTTGATAAATCAAAATGATAATTAATATATACAGATCATAATAGTAATATCAGAATTAAGAATATAAGTGCATTTAATAGTTTAGAGAATATGTTTTGTCAGCCAGTCTTAAACAACTAGCACAAGAGGTTGGAACTATACCGTTCCCATAATCAAGATAAATTACATATAATCTTGTGCTACAATCGTACCGATGGCATGTCCAATTTCCATCATAGATTGTGAAAAAAAAACTTTATAATTATAAGAATCGATGATTTAATCCTCTGTGTATAAGCTAAAACTCTACACACTAAATCAGCTACTATATAAGTAAACAGACACCATAAACGAATATATGATCTATTAAAACTGAATAAATATTCATTCTATAATAAATATTACTCCCTCCATTTCAAATTAATTGAATTGTTGAGACAATTTTCATTTTTCAAATTAACTTAATTGTTCAATTTTCAAGACTACTTTTAGAATTTTTCTTCCAATTTTACCCTTCATTAGTTAGTATTGGAATTAGGTATTAATTATTATTTAGTTAGTTTACTCATAATTTTGATAATAATTAATAAGGGTAAAAATGGAAAAATTGTGTCTAATTTGTGTCTTAACCCTCTTTTCTTAAAGGGTGTGAAACACCTCAACAATTCAATTAATTTGAAATGGGGGAAGTATATCTTAACATATGGTTAATAGTATATAACCCAACAATTGCATGTCATGTAAAGTCCCTTTTTAGCATGATTTCATAACTCTTATGCATTGCTATCATCATATTTGGTACATTCCATGTACTAACGCATACTCTTGCCTACATTATTTCACTAATGTAGGGTTTGATGCTCCTATTTTGTATCTTTGTGGCTAGCGATCACATTAGTAGATTTAAAGATTGGTGAGTCCTCATATTATGAGGACCGAACCCTTTATTGCTTATTGTCTTTACTTTTCAATATTGTATGTGATGCATGGGTTACGTCCCAATCTATCTTGAAATAATAAATGGCTTTGAGACTATGTTAGACTTCCTCTACATTTTGCCAACTCTTATGATATGAACTGCGTTTTAAAATCTCTTGATTTTCTATTATCTTGTATGACGTATGGTAAGTGGCTTGTGTAGGGGCCCTCGAGGTCCTATACGCCATGCTACGCCTAGCTTATACTTTTGGTCGTGACAAACTTGATACTCAGAGCACAAAGTTTAGAAAGGTCATAGGAAGTCTCATAAATCACGTCGAGTAGAGTCTTGTTCATGAGTGTGAAGTACGCTACACTTATGATTCAGAGGCTATAAAATGCTCAGAAAACTCCACTTCTTTCATTACTCTAAAGTCGTGCAATAAAGTTTAAATCTATAATGTCTCTCTCCTAATCCTCATATGATGCTTTACAGGATATGGCCACTAGAAGGGCATATACTAGAAGAAATGCGGGAGAGAATGTGGAATGAGAAGCTCCTCAATCTCCTCAAGAAGCTCCTCAAGTTTCAGTTGACCCTTTGGTTGAAGAAGTGACTTATTTGAATTTTTGGGCTGCTTTTCAAGTGTTGGCTCAAGCAATGGCATCTCAAGCCAATAGAGTGGTTGTGGTCCCTGTCAACACAAATGTGGGTACATCGGCAACTAGAGTTAGAGACTTCACTAGAATGAATCCTTCAGAGTTTCATGGTTCTAAGGTTGAGGAAGATCCTTAAGATTCATTGATGAAGTGTATAAGGTGTTGATGATCATGAGAGTGATGCCTGTGGAAAAGGCGAAATTAACTGCTTATCAACTTAAGGGTGTTGCTCAAGTGTGGTTACCAATGGAAAGAGGAGAGGGTGGTTGATGCAAGTTCGCTTGATTGGGAAAAGCTTATGGTTGCTTTCCTTGATAGGTTATTTTCCCTTGAGATGAGGGAGGCAAAGGTACTTGAATTCATCAACCTTCGTCAAGGAAATATGAGTGTGATGGAAGTTCACTCAATTTTCCCAGATATGCTCCTACTATGGTCGCCGATCCTAGGGCAAGAATGAGTAAGTTCAGTTCGGATATGTTTGAAATGATGGTCAAAGAACGTTGTACCACCATGCTTATTAATGTTATGGAAATTTCTCGTCTAATGATTCATGCTCAAAAAATCGAAGAGGATAAACTTAAGGAAAGGTCTAGGGCGGCAAAGAAGGCCAAAATTGGTGATGGTGACTTTTCACATTCAAGGTCCGATGGGTGTGGTTGTTCTAAGTCCCGACAAAGGTTTTCCGGTCAAGATTTCTCCAATTTTCTTCCTAAGTTCAACAAAGATAGGGTGTTTAACCCAAAGCCTCAAGGAGGGAATGGTAGTGGATCTTCATTGTCTACTTTGCTAAATATGGAAGAAAGCATAAGGGAAAATGTCTAGCTGATCCTAATGCATGTTTTGGTTGTGGCAAGACAGATCATAAGATAAGAGATTGTCCCTCAGTTGCTAAGAATGAAAGAGATAATCGTCAGCGGACTTAACCCTATCGTTCGTCAGGTTCTAATGGTAATCAGAAGTAAAACTAATTCTATGCACTTTGGACTGATCATGAGCGAGAGGGTTCGTCCGATGTGGTTATCGGTATGTTGAAAGTCTTTCATCTTGATATTTATGCTTTACTTGACCCCGGTGCTACCTTGCCTTCTGTGACGCCATATGTAGCTATGAGGTTTGATATTCTTCCGGATATGTTTCTAGACCCTTTTTCTATCTCTACTCTCGTTGGTGAATCTATTATGGCTAAGAGAGTCTATCTAAAGTGTTCCGTCTCCTTATACCATAGAGTCATTCGTGTTGATATTGTAGAGCTTCATATGTTAGATTTTGATGTTATTTTTTGTATGGATTGATTGCATTCATTTATGTTTTTATTGATTGTAGAACCCGAGTAGTCAAGTTTCAGTTTCCGAATGAACTATCCTAGAGTGGAAATGGGGAAATTCAACGCCTAAGAGTTTGTTTGTCTCTTTTCTAAAAGCTAGAAAGATGATCTCCAAGGGTTGTATATACCAATTTGTTTGGGTCAGGGATATGGTTTCTGAAACCCCTACTCTTGAGTCGGCCCCACTTGTTAATGAATTTATGAAAGTGTTTCCCAATGATTTTGAAAGGAGAATAGACTTCGGTATAGACCTACTCCCTGGTACGCAACCTATCTCTATTCCTCCTTATCGTATGGCTTCGGTAGAACTTAAGGAATTAAAGGAGTAATTTTGTTGGATAAGGGTTTCATCCAACTGAGTATCTCTCCATATGAGGTGCTTGAGTTCTGTTTATTCGGAAGAAAGATGGTTCACTTCGTATGTGTATTGACTACCGACAATTGAACAAGGTTACTATTAAGAACAAATATCCTCTTCCAAGGATAGATGATTTGTTTGATCAACTTTAAGGAGCAAGTTACTTCTCTAAGATCGACCTCGGTTGGGTTATCACCAATTGAGAGTGAAGAAGATGACATTCCAAAGACGACTTTTCGATCTCAGTGTGGTCATTATGAGATTTTGGTGATGTCATAATCACATGTCTTCACATTTTGGTTAACAGAAAATTTGAAGAGGTCCTTTTGATTCAAATTTAAGAACCGTTTTGCAATTAAATAAAGATTTGAACTAAGTCTTGAGTATGAGGATGAGGAGAGTTGAGTTTCATATTTCCAAATGAGTATAAGAAACTATGTATTCCCAAGTATGTAATACTTTTACTTTAGAGAGAAACATCAATTTCTAAATGAGTTTACAAGTTCAGAGGAGTTTCAGAGTATTACCTCTTTTAAGAGGATCTTTTGAGAAATTACCTCAAATTGAGAAAGATTTATGTTTTACACATTTGAGCATGAGTTATATATCATTGGGAGTAGTATTGAGCACCGATATGAGATGAGTTCAGACAACTCATAATCCTCATAAATTATGTATGCCAACATAGGTAAAGGATTTTCGCTCCCTTATTTTTATTTATTGCAAAAATGGGTTTTGTGCACAACCTAACAACTCTTTTTTTAGGCTTGTTTAAAAGAAGAGTCGTCACCTAACGAATTAAAGGTGCATTAGGGCACCAAACTAACCTAACTAAATTTAATTAATTTTAAAAGTTTGCAAAATCCTAGATCGGATAAGAGTTCAAGTTACCTTGAGGGAAAGGTGTTAAGCATCCCTCGAGGTCTACAAATGTGGGTCCCGACCGTATCTCATACAATATATGTGGGAGTTAGGCGATAAAACAAGGGCCACTAATTTATTAAGCTAGCAAAAATACTTTATCATAACATACATAAAGGAACTTTATTCTTAATTCTAAGGCAAGTATAAACTAAGCGTAAACCAATTATTATCTAATTAATACAAGTCTAGGTGGTAAGGTAATTAGACATGCGAACTTATTTATTAAAGCAACCAAGTTAAATCAATGCGAGTTATAAGAATTGACACATGCAATGCCAATAGAGGCACAAATATTCATGGATTCAGTAAAGTAAAGATATATGTTTGACCACCAAATAAAAAAATAAATAAAAAATACTTGCAATATTAAAAATAAAAGAGGGAGAGGGTGACCTGATCACTTCCAATAAAATTCTTAAAGTATTTGAATAATATGAATAAAGAGGAAAAGTTAATTCAAAAATAAAATAAAGTAAGGATAATGAGAATAAAGAATAGAGGAACTAACCTGGTTGCTTCCAAATCAAATGCTTAATTAAAGTATATCGTACAACATACAAATTTAAATAAACAAACAACATGTAAAGTTAAAGTTGAGAGAGAGAAAGAAAGAGAGTAGGATCATGATATGACAAGGCTGAAAATGGGCCAATGCGATGTTACTCCTCTATTCCTATTTTTATGATCAACTCTCTTAAATGCCTTTAGAAAAGACAAAAAAATATTTTTTAAGAGAAATTATTCAAGAGTACTAAAACACATATTTTGATACTTCAAAAGTTATCTAAAAACTTAAAAACTATTTATATTTATGTTTGAATTTAGTAAAAGCACGTTATAATTTAACAATAATAATAAGAGTTTTCAAGTCTTTGAGACCTTTGAAAGAGTGACATAAAATTAGAAAAGAAGGGACTAACAAGTGGCTTTATTTTTTATAAAGCTATATATGTTCTTCATATAAGAAGTCACTTATAGCCTGTCTATATTTCATCATCTCCCAAAACTTACCTAGCCCCACTTGGAGAGACGATTCCACTTAAGCTCGACTTAACTCGTTGATCCTTCACTAGTTGTGATTGAACTCCAAGCAACATCATTTCATCATGGTGCACATGTTAAAAATATTCAAAAAGGTGAGGATATATACGTTCTTATGATTTATTTAATCAAAATTAAAAGTAAAATAAAAATACTCGCCAATTACTTTCAAACTCATAGATAGTAGATATTCAATTCAAAGTCAAACTAAAGTAATAACAAACTAAAATAACTATCTAATCCAACCAAACTTAGCGATTTCTTCACTGTAGGAGCATATATTAATTAGAAAGGGTGACCTGCTTCTTAACTAAAATTACGAAATTCATATATTCACTAGATATTTCTCATGAGCGCTAAATCAATAATACGAACTAGATTTTTTTAATATATAATTATGCTTCACAACAATGAAAACTAAAAGTAAACCATGCTTCAAAATTTAGGATATGAGAGAAATTTGAAATAAAGTCTCTATCATACAAAACAAAACATAGAGCATGAAATATAATGATATAAAACTTAGAGATTATATTAAAGTTCAACTAAGTAGAAGAAGAGGGTCAGCACATGAAACGCTACGCGAAAAGAAAGCAAAGATACAACCTTTGAATGTGCAAAAAACACAAAAGTTTCTCTTTTCTGGATCGTCCAAGAATAGTGAAATCCTTTTCGAACTTGCGAGCGAATGAGCAGTGTCATCTTCAGCAATTTGATCACCACTCTATCTGAAATTGAGGCTTGCGGGGACAATCGGTGAATAACCAAATCTCGACATAGATTGAACTTCTGATTCGAAGACCTCGACTTCATGGTGGTAGATAATGGACAATGGTTGCTGCTTGCCCTTTGATGGTTGCCTACCACTCTCTTATGAAGAGGAACAAAAAGAGACGTTGGGATTGAATTAGGAAAGCGGAAACTGTAGAGAATAGTAGAAAAAAAGTATAACCCGAGAACTCTTCTGCTAGCCCAAGATCGTTAACTAAGATCGGAAGGTTTAACTAAAGAAGAGGAAGCTAGAAATTTAAAAGGAAGAATTTAGATAGGAGAACTTGATTATAGAAGAAGACTCTTTTATTTAAGTTGTTCTTGGGTTATTACAAATGCCTAATGTCACCTCTACGGAAGAGTTGATCAAAATAATCTATTATTTCATTCAATTCACTAAAGTAATATGAAACTTTGAAATTTTACAAAACTAATATAAATGTTGTTGGTAGTAACGTATTAGGCTATATTTCATTTTAAAAAATCAACGGACCAAACATATTTGGAAGACGGTGTTAAAGAAGCTTTATGTTACTGGCAGTAACATTTTATGCTTAAAACGTTACTGTCAGTAACGAGTCTCTGCAAATCTGCCACTTTCGAATTTTTGTACCAAATTTCGTTATTACGAAGCACGTTTTAAAGGTAAAACGTTACTCGTAGTAACGGTATCTGTTGAATCAAATCACAAGTCTGCCACCTGAGAATCTTTGTACGAAATGTGACGTCAAATTCGTTACTATGAGTCACGATTTAAGACTAAAATGTTACTATGAGTAACGATTCTATCGAATCATGTCACGGGGCTATGAAAATGTCTTGTTGATTTGATCTGCCAATAAAACGTTACTATACGTTACGTTTTAACTTTAAAACGTAATTGACAGTAACAACAAACTGCTAAAGTGTTTCTTTTACAATTTGGCCACGGATCATTATAAGAAATGGTTATGTAGAATGTTTAGCACATTCCAATAATTTTTTACAAATATTCTGCTTGTATGCCCCATTGCTGAATCAATACTCACAAAATTTTAATAGGTATGGCTTGTCAATATATTGTAATGTACTTATAACATA
This sequence comes from Solanum stenotomum, assembly GCF_019186545.1. Taxonomy (NCBI): domain Eukaryota; kingdom Viridiplantae; phylum Streptophyta; class Magnoliopsida; order Solanales; family Solanaceae; genus Solanum; species Solanum stenotomum. The sequence goes on along the minus strand of NC_064282.1, from coordinate 63,038,482 downwards.
TTTTTAATAACTATAATGCATCTCATTTTTGTGTGTAGGATTTTTTTATGGCTAATTTTGAAGATAACATGATGATTGCTTTGTATTGGGGTGGTGAAATAATCACTGAAATGAACGAATTTTGATATAACAAATGTGCCAGAATGATTGTTAGCATGTTCATTTCGACCAACTACGTTGAATTAATTAAATTATTGCATGAAAAAATGGGGACTGATGGTGAAAATGTTCAATTGGATATTTCTGGAAAATATTCATGCTCATTTCAAGGTAACATTATAAGATTTATTGAGTTCAAAATTGAGAATGACCAATCTTTGCTACAATTTTTTGCCATTCCTTGGAATTTTTTGAACAAAATTGATATAAATCTTTTGGATATGTATATAAAGATTAGACCAATAAATCAAGATAATCTATTTCGAATGAATGGTCAACATGGTTATCATATGAATTTATTGGCTCAAAATTATGGATTTGCCACAATCAGCCTCATTTTGCATACACTGCAACACATGGTATCCATCAATCATGTGATGAAGGCTCGGGTAGTCAAAGACATATTGAGAGTAGCCACAACCAATATGAAATCAGGTAGAGTAATCTTTTCAAGTAATTCTATTTAGTAGCATGAATAATTAATTATTTTCATTTTATGTATTTCATGAAATTAACTTTTTTTTCTACAGAGAAGATGAAGCTACCTTTGATTTGTGTAATGATGCACATGCTCAAAGAAGCGATGAAAATTCGGAGGAGGATGCACTTTCAGAAGATGATGGAGAGAGTAAAGCCATTGAAAGTGAATCCGATGAAGATATTGGAGATTTACCTCAAAATGAAAGTGAGGTAAATTTTCAAAATCAATTTGATCAGGATGTATCCGAAATGCAAAATAATGATATACCTTACTTTACAACATTGGAGACTGAGGGAGATATTTTTATCTCTACTTGTGAATCCAAAATGAAATGTTGTTCTGTTTGGTTCGAGGATGAAAAAAAAGATTTAGAAAAAAATATGTGTTTTAGTAGTAAAGCTAAGTTGAAACGGGCTGTGACAATTTGGAGTTTGTGCAAAAATAAAGAATTTAAGGTTGTAATATCAACTAAGAGCTTATGGACTGTGAAATGCAGATTTTATGATTCATTGGGTTGTCCATGGTTTCTTCGTGGTCGGAAGGTTGGAGGTAGCCTTTGGAAGATAGAAAAGTATTTTAATAATCATAGATGTGAGACTGAAGGGCTTACAACAGGTCACACTAACTTAGATACCAATTTAATTGCATCTTTGTTTTTAAATCAAATACGTAAAAATCCAAAATTGTTGGTAGTGGATGTCATTTGTAAGGTTCATGAAAAATTTGGTCAACAAGTAACATATAAAAAAGTGTGGCTTGGACGTCAACGCGCATTTACATTGGTATATGGTGATTTTCAGAAATCATTTAGTGAGCTTCCTAAGTTTTTTGCAACTTTTCAATACTTTAATCCTGGAACAATTGTGGAATGGAAACACGAAGAGTCAAAGAGTTCACCGGAGGTAAAAACTTTCAAGTTTGTATTTTGGGCTATCAAGTCATGTATTGATGGATTCCAAACTTGTCGTCCTGTTATTTCAGTAGATGGAACTCATATGTATGGTAAATATGAGATAAAATTGTTAATTGTTGTTGGAGTTGACGGAAATGATAACATTCTTCCTCTTGCGTTTAGTATTGTTGACAAGGAATCGAAAGAGGCATGGAAATGTTTTTTTAGGAAATTGAGTGCACATGTGATAAAGGATAGAGAAGATATTTGTATTATCTCTGATAGGGCAAAAGGAATCTTGACTAGTTTATCAAAGTTGTGGCGATTTCAGGAGCCTCGGGCCTTTCATCGATTTTGTCTAAGACATCTTAAAAGTAACTTTCAATCTCAATTTTCAAATAGGGACCTCAGTAATCTTATGTGGAGGACTTCTACAGCTCATCAAGTAAGGAAGTTTGAAGCTTTGATGTGGGAAATTCAAGAAAAAAATAGAGAAGCATATGAATACCTCATGTGAATTCCATTGGACAAATGGACTATTAGTCATGATGATGGAAAAAGATGGAGAGTATTGACAACAAATCTTTCAATGTTTTTCAACGGACTTCTAAAGAAAGCTCGAGGCTTGTCCGTCACTGCTATGGTTAGACTTTCTTTGGAGCAAACCGTTGAACAATATACTCATAGATGTCAAAAAACTCACCAACTTATAGAGCAAAATAAATTATGCACAAGCAGTTCCAAAAAGAAGTTGGAGAAAAACTATGAAAGTTCAAAAAGACACTTTGTTTATGATTGGAATATATCCATAGGGGTATATGAGGTTAGATCAATACAAATTGATGGTACTGGTGGTAATCCTCATTGTGTTTCACTAAGTGAAAAAAATGTGATTGTGAAAAATGGGCTAATTTGCACTTCGCGTGTTCACATGTCATGAAGGTTACTGAAAGAATGGGAACGCTAGCTAGAAATTTTGCTAGCGAGCATTTCACAATAGAGAATTATGTTGCAACATATTTTGGGTCATTCTCACTGATTGGACACGAGGCATATTGGTCATCGCCAAGTTTTATAATGAGAAGTAATGAATTCTATCAGCGTCCCAATCAGTCAATTGCAGGCCGATTAGATTTGTAAACACCATATAATCCAAATAATCTAATTACTTCAAGAACTCATGGATGGATAGGATATTTCTCTATGAGCTTCCAAAAATTTCCATCTTCTCTCCTCATATTAAGAATCATATTAACATTTCCTTCCCATATATCTTGTGATCTATGAGTAAGTTGTCCCGTTAATACATCCGATTCAACTTGTATTCACTATTATTAGCCATAAAAAATATCTATGGAATACACATGAAAGTAAACTTAAATGTTAGCCCGAATTATTATGTAATTTTTTCTTGGCAGCACACTTCAAAAGTGAGGTAAAGTTAACAAAATCACATTTGAAAGTTTTAAGGTCATCCTCTTTAATTTAGAAGTGTACTGATAAAAGACAAACCATCTTAGACTACACTAAGCAACAATAGAACTCAAGTATAATTTTTTTCTTGATATATGTTAGGAATTGAAATCTGCAAAGAATTGTTTGAAGAGATGAGGCAAAATTGAGGAATTACGGAGAAGAATATAGATGGCTATTTCAGATATTTTCATTGTATGTTTACATCTGTACACTGGGCTATTTATATACAAATGACTAAAGTGCTAATTACAACAATCAAACCTAACCAACTAATGAGCTCACGCAATTTAAGCTAACAAACTAATTATGTTATGTAACTAACTAACAAACAAATACTAATCTACAAGGCAATGTAACAGTGACTATAGCTCTTCTCTTCAATGCACTGCTATGCAATTTGTCAATTCCTCAACAATATACAATTGTTACAGCTTTAAATAACAATTCTGAGTTCAGTGGCCATGAAAGGAATCCTTAAATCAAATTAAACAAAACAAATAACCAGATAACATCTTATGTTGGAATTCAATTTCATGGATTGGTTAGCGGGTTCTTCAATTTATACAAAATAGAATCCTACTTATGATTCAATTCAATTCCTTCGTAAAAAAAATCAAACCTTAAACAAAGAAATTACCTCGAAATACTTATGGCATTGAAATATCGTGAATCTCTTGTTCCGGCAACACTAACGGCGAGAATCGAAAACAACGCCGTGCATATGTTCTCTTCGCGAGGGGAAGAAATATTGAATTGAAATTGGGTTTAGGGTAAGGTGAGGAAAGTACGGTAAATGGGGTAAATTAGGTTTAAGATAGAAGGATCAAAACTACAGGGTTTCAATATAATAATTCTAAAACGTTACCAACAGTAACATATTTCTACTTACTCTAAAATGTTACTAGTAGTAACGTATTCCTACTTTAACGCCGTCCCCCGTTAGTTTTGGTCCCTTGCTTAGCAGAATTGTAACATGGCCTAATACTTTACTCTCAACAACGTTTATACTAGTTTTGTAAAGTTTTAAAAAAATGTATTACTGTTGTAAATTGATTTAAATAATAAGTTATTTTGGTAAAAAATTCAAAACTTATACATGTATATGGATGCTTTTACAAATTATTCTAGATACATCTACAAGAAATATCTACATATCCTTATCTTCTAACTATGTAACAATAATCTAGATATTTCTATACTTCACTATAAATATCTAATTATCTAGAACATCTAGATTTTTCTTAAGTATAAATATCAAAGATATTTCTTCTTGAAAGGTCAACTAAATATCTAAGATATTTTTTATACCTCCAAAAAATCAACTTTAATTTTTCACACTCCCCCTTAAAGTGAGTTTTTTGAAACTACCCCCACACTTGTCGTGAAAGAGCTCAAACGAAGCTTTGCACCACGTCTTGGTGAAGATCTCAGCAATTTCTTCCAGACTCCTCTTGCTTCGTCAAATGATAAAGATTTTCCATTATCGAATGGTCCATGTAAATTATCTCCCTGCTGAGTTCCTGAACTCCCCCTTTCTCTTAGCTTCATGTCGATAGTACTATTTGAATATACATCTATGATAGGCAAGTTTGGAACTCCAACGTTCAAGATTCTAGAACCTGCAACTTTATAACACAAAGAGTTGTCATCAATATAAGCTTCCTCATTTGAGTCGGTGATGATTTGATGGTCAATTTCCCGTGTAGCTTCAGCACTATGATAGGATCCATCATTAGATTTCCTTTTTAGCTCTTCAATAACTTGTTTATCAGCTTCAGTGCTTCCAAAAATTATGTCATCTATATCTCCACCTAAAATTTGGCCTTCAAGATTAGCTTCTTCATCTATTTGATCTCTATCTTCTTCCTCTACTATCAGTGTTTGATGTAAGCTAGTAATTGACCTTGATATAGCAGACGATTGACCAGAGACTTCAACTTTCAATACACTTCCCTCAATGTTTTCTCTGTAAAGGTCGCCACTAGCACCTGTAGTTTCAAATATTGCTTGTTCAAGATCTCCTTCTTTGATTTCTTCAATAGCAGCTACCATATCACCACTAGGAACATCCTCAAAAATTTCTTGTTTCATCTTGATAACATCAGTTTCTTGCTTTTCCATGTGATCGGCTATATTATATTCTAGAACATTGATCTAGTCTCTTTCAAGATTGATGGAAATCATGACATCTATTACTCGAGCCTCAACTACTAAACACTTTCCCCACTCTTCTTCTTCTTCAACAACTTTTTGAGCCATATTGCTCTCCTTGCCTCGATCGACAATATCTTTTTATGTGCCCTACTTTAACACAACGATAATATCTGAGAGGCTTCTCACCGTAATAGTTAGAAGACTCTTCCTGCTCTCCAGGTGAGCATGAACCACCCAAGGATCGAGAGTGTGGAATATCTTTTATTTTCCCTTTAAAGTTCCTCTTGTTGGCTACAAGAACATTTTCTTCTCCTTCTTTGATAAATACACTAGCCAACTGCTTGGCTAGTAGTTCCTGTGACGACAATAAATTCTCAAAATCTTCCAAGGATGGTTGTTGAGCCCATACTTGAATCGACGTCACAAATGAAATATATTCAGTCTTCAAACCACGCGAATGACAATTCTTCTCATTCGTGCTTCAAAGATAACCTCCTCTGAATTCTATAAGCATATCTTAGAACATAAGTTCTTAATCTTTAAAAAATACTCGGCGATCGAAAGATTACATTGAGTAGTGTTAGTCAATTTATTCTCCAATATCAGCAGCCAAGCTTCATTCTTCTTGTTGAACAAACGATCAAGGGTCCTCCATATTTCATAAGCTGATTTACACCTTATAATATGATAAAATAAACTGGGGGAGATTGTCCTCTTCATAATGAACTCCGCCTTTGCATTAATCTTCTTCCACTTCTTGTATGCACTGCTATTTTCCGGTTCATCAGCAGGAGGATTTGTCATTCCCATTAACAACACCCCAAAAATCCTCTCCCACGAGATATGATTCCATTCATGTCTTCCATACCTTGTAATTGTACCGATTCAACAAATCCATCCCCAGTCAATTAACACGACCGCTTAAATCAATCTACACAAACTAGTTGAATCTACCAGCAATTCGATCTGGAAATAACACCCAGAAGATAACGTATGACTATGACTCTGATACCATGTAAAGAATAGCAGAAGAAAAGTATAACCCAAGAACTCTTCTGCTAGCCCAAGATCGTTAACTAAGATCGGAAGATTCAACTAAAGAGGAGGAAGCTAGAAAGTTAAAGGAAGAATTTGGATAGGAGAACTTGATTATAGAAGAAGACTCTTTTATTTGAATTGTTCTTGGGCTATTACAAATGCCTAATTTCTCCCGTATTTATACTTGTATAGATGCTTCTAGAATTATTCTAGATACATCTACAAGAAATATCTACATATTCTTATCTTCTAACTATGTAACAAGAATCTAGATATTTCTATACTTCACTATAAATATCTAATTATCTAGAATATCTAGATTTTTCTCAAGTATAAATGTCAAAGATATTTATTCTAGAAAGGTCAACTAAATATCTAAGATATTTTTTGTACCTCCTAAACTTTAATTTTTCACAAAAACATCAATTCAAGGGAGAGTAATTTTTACCAGTAAAAGAAAAGATAAGCTGGTAATTTTTTCTTTTCAATTCCTTCTTTGTTTGTCGTGTGTGTTTCTACATCGACAGAAAAGATCCACGCGTTGGATCTTTAATCTTCCATATTTGCTGATTCTAAAAATCTTTAGTTCTCTCTTTGTGCCGCTTGCTCCTCATCATTCTTATACAGATTAGGATCTGCTTGCGGAGCCATATTTTCCTTCCACCACAAAGCTTTGAATGGTTTCTCCGGCGGTCATTCGTCTCTGCAGTAAGTTATCCTATTTGCCTCCATATTGATTATTTTCTTAAGGTAGACTGCAGATTCTACGCCGTAGGTCATATAGAGCTTCAACTCCAGCTTTGCACAATGCCTAGCTCTTTGTATGGGATTCTTCGAACGACCAAAAGGATAAGTCGATAACTTCCTCTTTTGAGTTCCTTCTTTGTTTGCCGCCTGTGTTTTTACATCCACAGACAAGATTCACGTCTGGGTTCTTCAATCTTCCACATTTGCCAATTCTAAAAATCTTTCCTTTATGCTTCGAGGAATTTCATTCACACTCCACAAATATTTGCTCCTCTATACAAAAAGGTGCACCTATTTTATCTAATTCCTTTATTTCTTATGTTCTCTGTTTTCAAGGGAGAGTTGTTTCAGACATTCCAGGGGTGAACCTTGTTAAATTAAGTCTTAGGCCTAACTCACACCCCAAAACTAGCTCAAAGGGAGGAGGATTGTTCAAACCTTATAAGGAGTCCACTCATCTCATTAACCACTGATGTGGGACTTTTGTCATTCTTTAACACCCCACCTCACGCCCAATGCTTAGCATCTGGTGCGTGGGCAATTTTGATTTTGGGGGCCCCAACATCAGGTGAGACGGACCCTGCTCTGATACCATGTTAAATTAGGTCTTAGGCCTAACTCACACTCCAAAAGCTAGCTCAAAGGGAGGAGGATTGTCCAACCCTTATAAGGAGTCCACCCATCTCATTAACCACCGATGTGGGATTTTTGTCATTCTTTTAACACCCTACCTCACGCCCAGTGCTTAGCATTTGGTGCGTGGGCAATTTTGATTTTGGGGGCCCCAACATCAGGTGAGACGGGGCCTGCTCTGATACCATGTTAAATTAGGTCTTAGGCCTAACTCACACCCCAAAAGCTAGCTCAAAGGGAGGAAGATTGTTCAAGCCTTATAAGGAGTCCACCCATCTCATTAACCATCGATGTGGGGCTTTTGTCATTCTTTAACAGTCATTTCCCCTTGTGGTCATCCAATCATCTTTACCTTTCTTCTTTAGCTGCAACGTGTTTTTGACTTTGATTCGTAAAGATGCATGTGTTGTATGGTTTTGGAAAGCTCCATTATTTTCATGGGAAAACAAGCCATTCATTATGTGCTCACTCAAATCAACTCTTCAGAGGTTCTCTTTTGCGAACGAACAAAAAGATATACCTTATGGGTATGTTTGGTATGAAAGAAAACAATTTTTCAATTTTTTTTATGTGTGGTTGGTTTAAATGTTTTGAAAAATAGTTTTCAAATCAACTCATTTTTTTCAAATTTAAGGAAAATGACTTCTCTTCAACACTTAAGAAAAATATTTTCCAAAACTCTCTTTCGACTCCTCCCCACCCACCCATTCTACCTGGCCCCAACCCACCCCCTATCAGCCCCCCAAAAATTATTTTCAACTTCAAAAAATTATTTTTTCACCCCTACCCTCGACCCCCCCAAAAAACAATAATTCAAGTTTGTTTTTAAAAAATATTTTCAACTTCAAAATTTCATTTTTTCACTTCTATCCTCAACCCCCCCCCCCCATCCACCCACCCCCACCCCCTAACCCCCAAAAAAATTTAAATTTGTTTTTAAAAATTATTTTCTACTCTAGTATAAATAAAATATATTTCTCAAAAATATTTTTCATTCATAAATCAAACACTAAAAATCTTTTTCGAAAAATATTTTTCACTCACCAATCAAACATGAGAAAATAAATCAAAAATCAACTTGTTTTCCAGAAAAACATTTTTCATGGAAAACGTTTCCTTCATACCAAACACACCCTATGTCTCTGCTGTGTTGAGTTTTCTTGTTCTAATGCATCTTTCCGTCTATTCGATGTTGTATTGTTACTTTAAATTGTTACCTTTGGCTTAAACCTAATGTTATTTCGAATTGGGGAAAATTTGTTATTGAAACCATCCTAAGGTAAAGCTGCAAGGGGTTTTTTAAGATTATTGTGTACTTCACGTTTGAGATTGTGGTGGGTTTAAATTTGGAAATATTTTCGTCTCATGCTTCGAATTTTCAATGAAAGAATTAGCTTGCTTCTGCTTATAATTTTGAATTATTTCGTGATTAGGTCCTAAAAAGATCAACCAAAAGACTGGTATTTTTACTTCTGATGAATTTTCACTTCTATGCTTAATGAGAACAGATGAAAGAATACGAAAATGAAATAGAAATTAAGAAGATATTGAAAAGCAATCTTCTTTTGGGTGTAAAGAAACCTGAATCGTGTACTACCTATTGTTTAGAGTTGAATTTGTACTTAGTAATAGAATCTTTGAAGCTCCAATGAAAATGAAAGGTAAGATTTTCTCATCTTCATTGTATTTGGTTAAAAGCATAAATCATCGTATTTTTAGTAATATATATCTATATGCTTCTATCATGTTTGTGAAAGTACCTCTCCAAGTTATGACGTTCACGCCAACATGAGAAATGGACATCCTCTCTCTGCAACTTCACTAAAAGGTCAACTCAAATTCTTAACTTATATGCATATTGACTGATTATATAAGTTATTAATAGGTCATATATGTTTAACAGATTATCAATATTAAGCAAAAAAAAATGTTCAAGAAGAGAACACCTTCAACCTCAAATGGTCTGCTTTTCCTCTGTAGAAATTGTGCATGATACAACTTCAATCCTTATAGGTAAACCTGCCATTATTTGTCATTATTTTTATTAAAATGCAAGGTGTTCTAACATCTAGACAAATTGTAATGTACTTGTAGCCTTATAAGTTTTAACTTATGTGAAAACTATTTGAAACGTCCTAAATTTATTTGAGTACAATTTTCAAGCTACAATCTCTTCATATCTGCAGATCCAAATTATTGAACTTTACTATATCTATGTTACTGTATTTTAGAATATAATTTGAGTTTGCTTTGTGTTCCGGCATTACTAGGCAAATTCGATATTGCCTATTTACAAGTTTGAATTTTTTTTTTCTTGAGAAGATGTATAATTGAATTTTTTGTGGAGACAGAGTCAATTTCCCTAGTGCCTTTGTTAAAGAATGACAAAAGTCCCACATCGGTGGTTAATGAGATGGGTGGACTCCTTATAAGGCTTGGGCAATCCTCCTCCCTTTGAGCTAGCTTTTGGGGTGTGAGTTAGGCCTAAGACCTAATTTAACAGCCTTGCACCCTAGATTGTGGCCGCTATATATATATATGTGTGTGTGTGTGTGGATTATCTACTTGACAACCCATACACTTATAAAGATTAGGCCAACAGATATCTGGCGCCATTCAAATAGCCAAAGACGTTACCCTCTACATTTACTCGAAAATACTAAGAGCAATATTGAGATAACATCTAATTCTGTTGTGTTTTTCAAGAGTATACACAACTTTTTGGATCGTTCTACGTGTACTAAAGCTGATTTTCTGGTTCCTTCAAACTTATTTAGGTTAAAGACTTAGATATGGATTCACTTCACATTACATCTAACACCAACAAAAACCTCACGGGTGCACCAAAAGTATACTAGAAATAAAAAGCATGCTCCAAAGTGCACAAAATTGTGTGTGTTCTTGAGAATCTTAAACTTGGGATGTATCTTTGGTTCGTCTATAACTTAGGTGGTGGAAGTGGCCCTGAACCTGCTCATGCTGGATTTGTTGGAGAAGCGATGCTGACTGCAATTATCTATGAACACGTTTCTGCCTCTCCAAATGTTGACTCAATTCTTGTTGTCTCTTACCTGATTTAATATCGGGCATACGAACCACCACAAATCCCACGCAGTGCCTTCTTATTGTCAAGGTTCCACTGATACTTGTTAGTTTAAGTACTTTTGGTTTTAAGTTGTAAGGGTCATTTGCCCCTTTTTTGTGTTGATTTTCAATATTTTCCCATCAAGGCAAAAAAATTTTCCCCTGAGGCACAATTATATATTATCCCATTATAATATTCTTTTAAGTTATATATTGCAAAGATGCATCTCACAATTATAATACACTTTGATTCGTTACAGAACTATAAGCTCATTGTGATATCAATATCTAGAATTAATTTGTTGTTATTTATTATTTTTATTATGACGACGCTGATTGCAACAGCCGATTCAAATTTTCATGATCTTTTGACAAGTTGTTTCTTCAATGCTCTGTTAAAGAGGATACTTGGAATATTGTTGTGTTTCTTCTGCAGAACAATACATATTAAGAAAAAGACTCAATTGATAATTTCTTCTTCTTTGTTGAATTCAATTTTATGAGATGTTGGTCTAATCTGGATAAGCAATCACTTTACCTATGTACATCATTGTATTTTTTGGGTTAAAATTTACAAATATCATTAGTTTCAGTTGCTTTCCAGTGTCTTTTCTGAATTTCACTTACTGATGTTACATTTTCTGTTTGCACATTGTCAGAACAGGTAACTTCAGACCGTTTACGCCCAACAAAGATGGACCTTGGTCTTGAAATTGTAAGTTCCTTTATAGCCATAATACTGCTCAGCATTTGATAAGTCATGCTTTACTAGATGAAACATGTCATATTACATTCATGTAGATGTCGTTGGTCTCTTCAAATGTGTCTGTTCTACAGTTCAAACTTCCAAGATCTAACTTCTTAAAATTTTGTGATCTCCACTTCTGCATTACTGAATTGTTTCCACTATTTCCCCCCTTTTCCAGCATGGAAAATCAGGAGCTGCTGTAACTGACCTTCAACCAGTAAATTAGGCGGTTTCTCATGTTCTGAAAGAGATTTTTTCTCTGGTATGTGAACACTTACCTCATTCACGCTCTTCCATCACCTCGGGATATCGCTCATGTGAGCTATTAAGAAATGAACACAATCTTATGTTTTTCTTGATCTCTTGGTACACCATGTTCTTTGTAAGCTAAGTATCGTCTATCACTATGTTTAATTCTAGGTGATGTGACAGGAGGGCCATCAGGGGTGCCACAAATTTTCGAAGGTAGAGGTTGCATTGCGCGATAAGCATACGCCACGAATACCACGAAGAGGACTACTACAATTTTCTCAAACATCCCTAAAAATATTCCCCCGTTATAAGCTTGGAATGAAATCTTAAAAGCAAGAAAACACTTTCTCTACGACAGGAACATTTATGCTATGATGTTCGGGCTCTACAAAAATACAAGTAGGTGTGTGTTAGTCCTCTATGCATTTTTAAGGATAAGGTACGGGTACAATAACATTTTTGGAGTGTCGAAAAAAGAAAGATATTTCTATGATAATTTTATTCGTCTCTCGACTTTACTTTTCATTCAACCAATTTGAAGTTGTAATTTCAATTTGGCCTCGTGATGAAATTTAGTTTTTTATTTAGAAG
>NC_064282.1:62819262-62878118 GCF_019186545.1 Solanum stenotomum | reverse complement strand
GAGTGAACCCTAATCCCATATCCAAACACTCATCTTGAGAGAGTGAGTGAGTTAAGGTGGAGGTTGTTCTTTATGTGGTAAGTGGGTGTCCGAGAGGAACCCGCTTGAAACGGGTTAAGTTGCTCAAGAAAGAGCTTATCCCCCTTAAAGTCTAGCCTAGTCATAATTACTCTACGAGTTCTCTATCAAAAGCATGTACCTAGTGATTTAGTCTATCCCATATTCCATTCACATCCCAAGAATCCCCCTTTCATTTATTAGATCTCTTTGTTAATTTTGTTGTTTTTACTTACTTGTGACAAAACCCCCATTTGATACTTGATGCTTGCGTCACCCTTTTTAAATTTGTTATGTTTTCATTTTCCAAAGTCTTTAGCTACGGTTAGCTTTAGCACTTTCGCACTTAACAACTAATTTTCATGCTCACTCCCTTGGGGCTCGACCCCAACCCTTGGTTGGGTTACTAAACTATTATACGATTGTAGACACTTGCATTAGAAGTGGTGTCTTGATTACACAAACATCATTGATCTAATGTCTAAATGAATGAAGGTGCTCTTAATGAAATGAAGCTAATGAAGATTGTGACTTATGCTTGAATAAGATGATGCATGCTATACTTGGATTGTATTATGAGTTACTTCCTTTTTATGACTTATGGTGTATGAATGTGCCTTGCCTTATGGCGATTTCAAAGGAGTACTTAGTGTGAGTAGTAGTATGGGATGCTACTTGCATAATGCACAAGTATGACTTAGGGTTGTCTTAGGTGATGGTCCTTGTGCGATGATATGTCTTATGAAATGTGTATGTCTCTTATGTATGAGTATTGTATGAATATGAAAAGGTTGAATGGTAAGTTCACTTTTGGTGACCTTAAGATGGTACTTTCGTGTGGATGGTGGTATGGGATGCCATGCATACATTGCACAAAGTATAGCTTGAGGGTTACTTGAGGTGAAGGCTTAATGTGAAGCTAATGGTTTATATGATGATTATGTCTTTAATGTGAGAAATGACTTGTATGTTGGTTATGTTTGCGTAATATGCCTCTTATGCTTATATTCATGAAGTTTTATCAAAATGGCATAAAAGCATGACTTTCAAATAAAATGTCCGTCTTAAGCATGTTTTTGCATGGTTATCATACTTAGTACTTAATTATGCTAACCCATTCTTCTTCATGTTTTACTACAAATGTAGGTTCCGGAATTTGAGTGATTCTTTCTAGTGAAGCTTGGAATTGAGATTCTCCAAGGCTAAGTGGTATGTCCTCATAGATCGAGGATAAGTGTTTAGATGTTTCCTTTCTTTCATGTAATAGACATTTGTTAGTCTTTCGATTGTAAAGGGTCATGACCCTATTTTGTTTAAATATGTTGTTTAGATGGCCATGTGAGATGATAGACTTCCGCTTGCTTTTAATGTGTTCGATTGTTGGATTTATAAAAGAAAAGTTTTAAATTCCACACTATTTTTAAGTACTTATGCAATGAATATGCTATGAGGCTTATATGAGACCCCTTCGGGGTCAAGTATGCCGTGTCACTTCCGGGGTGTAGGCTTGGGTCGTGACAGTACGACTCCTCAAGGACCACCCAAGGGGTCCTTAAGGAGGACTTTAAAGCGTAACGACCCTAAAAATGAATAGGTAAACTAGAGCCTAACATGTGTGTGCTTGAGTTTGGTGAGAGGTTTGATGGTGTTTTATGTTGTTCTGAGCTTTGGTTGAGGGGTTTTGGGGTTAAAAGTCAAGGTATGACTCCCCATGGACTACCCTAGGGGTCCTTGAGGAGGACCCTAAGCTTAACCCCCAAGACCCCAAACAAAACCAAAGTTGGCCAAAATTTGGTGACCTACGGAAGGGGTCCACTCCCCGTAGGTCCATCCACTCCCCGTAGGTCCATCCACGCCTCGTGGATGCCCTCTGTAGGCAAGCCCCTCCAGACCATGCCCCAGACCCAGACCATGGACCAGCAGCTCGGTTCGTGAATTGGCTCATGGTCCGTGGGTCCAAGGTGAACCATGGATGTGAAATCTGGTTTGGACATGACTTGGGCAAGGGTCGTTTAGTATATTCTCTATTAATTGTTTTAAGTGTATGGACGGTTATTTTAGGGTTATTAAGATATTTTAAGGGTATTAAAACAATAAAATGCTATTTTAGATTTCATTATTCAAATTCCCCAAATCAAAAGCCCTCCCCCCCTAAAGTCTTCTCTCTAGAAACTCCATTGGAGATCAAGGACAAGTTCAAGCTAGGGTTGGGGATTTCAAGGTGTTTCTTCTTTAATTTTCATGGGGAATCTACAGCAAGGTATGGTTGTCTTGATCCTTGTCTAACTTTTCATTCAAAGAGTCAATTCAAAGGTGATTTCAAAGTATGAAAAATCTAGGGTTTCACTCAATCTCATGGGTTCTTTCATCAAACAATTTCAAATGGTTTCTAATGACAAATTATGATTGTATTGGTGTTTAATTGATGATTTATGATGAAAATATTCTATGAACCCATGATTTCTCTCAATTCCTAAATTGTGCCTTATGAAGTGGGTTTATTGATCATGAATGAATGTTGATGAATTATGCCTAAATTAATTTAGATTGTTGAATTGTATCACTACTCATGCCTAATTGTATTAATGAAAGATTTGTTAGTGAAAGTGAATTCCTGGTCTTGAAAGGGTTAGTGATGATCAATTGTTTGTTCAATTAGAATTGAGAATTAGATGTTTACCAACTTGAAAGGTGGAGGTGTTTATTTACTATGTATATTGTTGTATTGAATTGATGGATAGATTACTTGTACTCTACATGTGGAGGTTAATGTATAAATTTGATATGATGCATGTGTGTGATCTAAATGAATGAATGAGGATCATGTCTAGAAGCTAATTGTGTTAGGATTGAAGGTTATCTCTCTATTAACACTTGTGAATGATGATGATTATGTGAAAGGCTATTCTCACATACAAACACACACTTGAATGAAGAATGAATGAGGTTCAATGGTAATGTTAATGATGAAGTACTTATTGAAAGGCTATTCTCAATTGTATTCTAATGAATGCTAATGATGTGTTGATTGAAAGGATATTCTCGATCTTACACTAATGAACGATAATGGGATTCTTAGATGAAAGGCTATTCTCATCTATGAGTTATCCACTGAATGTTGGGTTTGAGATGGATGCTCTCACGTGAATAGAGGCGGGGTGTCTAGTAACAATCTCTTATCCCTTAATGTAATGAATGTTAAAATATTCTATGGAAATGTAGGCTAAACACTGAGAGGATATTGAATAAGATCGAAGCTCTCACGTGAGTTGAGGCGGGGTTTCTAGTAGCAATCTCTTGAGATAGATGCTCTCACGTGAGTTGAGGCGGGGTATGTAATAGCAATCTTCTTGTCCCTTAACTATGTTTCCACATAGGTCTAGCTAGTGGATCCACTTAAGCTAAATACCGGTTTACCTTAGGCAAGTAGACCAACCCTTACGATGTGGGACAGTACATCGGAGTCCATAATCTAGCTCTCATGGTCTATGTCGGTCAAACACTTATTCCTATCATGTGAGATGTGCATTAGTTTCTTGAGAGGTTCTACAAAGTGTGGGTGGTAGTATGGGATGCCATCCATGCATTTCACGAGAAGGCTTTGAGAGGGTCATAGTGAGTTCTCTAAGTCTTAATGACTATTGCTTGAATGTCCTCCTAAGAAGAAGTTAATGAGAATGTTAATCTAATGTCTAATGAATGAAAGTTCTCTAAATGATGTTATTGAGTAATATTGACTCTTATATGCTTAAATGTAAATGATGCTTGCTATACTTGGATTGTATTATGAGTTACTTCTTTGTCATGACTTATCGTATATAAATGTACCTTCTCTATGGTGACTTCAAAGGAGTACTTAGTGTGAGTAGTAGTATGGGATGCTACTTGCACATTGCACAAGTATGACTTAGAGTTGTCTTAGATGTTTGTCTTAATGTGAGGGTGTGACTCATGTATTTTTTGTCTCTTATATGCCTTATTGTGTAAAGGTGGAAAGGATGAATAGTAAGATCACTTTTGGTGACCTTAATGTGGTGCCTTGGTGTGAATGGTGGTATGGGACGCTTTCCATACATTGCACAAGGTTTAGCATGAGGGTTATTTGAGGTGGAGGCTTAAAGTAAAGGTAATGGGTTATATGGTTGATCATGTTATAATGTGGATAAATGACTTGTATGTTGGTTGTGACTTATATTATGCCTCTTTTATAAATGTTCAAGAAGTTTTACTAAAATGGCATATATCATGACTTTCAAACTAAATGTCCTTTTAAGCATGTATGTTTGCATGGCTTCCATACTTAGTACTTTTTGTACTAACCCCATTCTTCTCCATTTTTACCAAAGTGTAGGGTTTGGAGATATTGGTGTTCTATGCTTGAGGAGTACGTTTCTAAGGTGCTTGAAGATGAAGACTTTGTGAGTTCTCATAGTTACGAGGACAAAATCCACCTTATTCCTTTATGTCTTTTTTGTTTATGTTAAAGCTTTTGTATGGGCCAAGTCCCGATGTTGTATTCAAACTATTAGATGGTTTCAGACATAGTATACAAAGTATAGAAAGTCTTTCGCTTGGTTTTTAATGAAAATGTCTTCGATTGTAAAGAAAGTTTTAAATTCTCCTCTATTTTTGTATGTTCTTATGTTCAAGAATACTATGAGGCTTGTATTAGACCCCTTCGGAGTCGAGTACGCCATGTTACGACTAGGGGTACTCTCTGGTCGTGACATAAAGCCTAACCCCCAAGACCCCAAGAAAACCAAAAATACTATCAAATTGGGATGACCTACAGATGGGGATCTACGCCACGTAAGTCCATCCACGCCCCGTGGATGGCCTCCGTAGGTCAGGGCCTCAAATTTCAAGCCACAACCCCAAACCACGGACCAGCAGGACGGGGCGTCACCCCACCTACTGTTCGTAGGTCTAGGGGCGTTGGTCTTGACTCGTTTGCTGTCAAGGATTCTGCCAAAGTTGGGGCAAAGTAGTAAACTCATTTTAAGTTTAGTTAAGTTTGGGGACGGTTATTATTGAGTTATTAAAGTATTTTAAGGGTTTTAAAAGTATTAAACTCCTTTTTAGACTTCATTATTTCAAGACACTCAAATTAGAAATCCACTTTTCCAAAAGTTCTCTCTCTAGAAACTCCATTGAAGAGCAAGTTCAAGGTCAAGGAGCAGCTTTGTTCTTCAATTTCGTGTGGAATTCTTCCCTAAAGGTATGGTAGTCCTCATCCTTGACTTAGTTTCTTTCAAGGAGCCAATTTCAAAGATGATTTCAAGTCTCCAAAATCCCCCAAAAAACCCGTCTTCAATCTATGCATGGGTTCAATTCCAAACGTTTTCAAAAGGCATTTAAGTGATGAATCATGGTTTAATTGATGTTTTAATAGTGAATTATGATGATTTTTTCTATGAACTCATATTTTCCCCAAAAATCCTAAGGTGTGATTTGTGATTGGGAATTGATTGATTATGAAAGTATGTTGAATTTTTTATGTTTATATTGAATTAGTTATTGAATCATGTTAATTCTCTTATCTATTGTAGTATCTTAGATGTTTGGGTTGTGATTGATGTATAGCCTTGGAAAACAATTTCATGAAGAATCTATGTATGAACATGATGTGAAGTATATGTATGTGATCTCAATGAAAGTGTTATGATCATGTTTAGAATGTAATTGTGTTATCATTGAAAGCATATTCTCAATTAACACTTGATGAGTCCACGATTTGAACTCTTTTAGGGCTTCATTTTGATAGATTTAGTGTCCTTAAATACATATTTTATCTCAATAACTAATCAAAATTTTCAGATATTTGAAATTAGAGACAAAGCATAGACACTATTGGGTAGAAAGGAACAAGGCAGCTGAAAAGAAAGAAGAAAAGATGGTCTGAGGATCGCCTAGGTCATTAGGCGAGTCGTCAAATGGCCATGGTCTCGCCTAATGTTCCAGTGTTCCAAGCTCTGAAGGAGAAAATTGAGTTGGCAAGATAAAGGAGCACTCAGTGAGTCGCCGAACGATTCCGTGATGCAGTACTTCATCGCCCAAAGTTACAAAATTTGAAGTTGTTGAACGCCAATGCAGAAAGGCGATGAACAGACCAAAGGGCGGATCACCGAGTGGATAGGCGATCCCAAATAACTACGCCGAGTGGTCCTTCGCAACACACTTTTTGGCAACTATAAATAATTCTTTAAATTCTTACCTCATTAATGATATTTTGTATTAGATTTTGTAGGAAATCAGTATCAAACATTATTTTCAGGTTTTAAAACTTAGAGTTTTGGAGACTTTGTTCCTTAGCTTTGAAGATTTGAAGGTTTCCATTTCTAAGCAATTTGAAGTGGGTATTGAAGATTCTTCATCTTAGACGTGTGTAAAGACAATATCTATCGTACCCATTTGATGAAAACACTTTTCGGTATAAATTTCTATCTCTTTACTATGTCTANTTGAGTTGGCGAGATAAAGGAGCAGTCAGTGAGTCGCCGAACGATTCCGCGATGCAGTACTTCATCGCCCAACCTTACAACATTTGAAGTTGTTGAACGCCAATGAAGAAAGGCGATGAACAGACCAAAGGGCGGATCACCGAGTGGATAGGCGATCCCAACTAACTACGCCGAGTGGTCCTTCGCAACACACTTTTTGGCAACTATAAATAATTCTTTAAATTCTAACCTCATTAATGAGATTTTGTATTAGATTTTGTAGGAAATCAGTATCAAACATTATTTTCAGGTTTTAGAACTCAGAGTTTTGGAGACTTTGTTCCTTAGCTTTGAAGATTTGAAGGTTTCCATTTCTAAGCAATTTGAAGTGGGTATTGAAGATTCTTCATCTTAGACGTGTGTAAAGACAATATCTATCGTACCCATTTGATGAAAACACTTTTCGGTATAAATTTCTATCTCTTTACTATGTCTAGCTAAAACTGCAATTCTTGGGGTGTGAATATGGGTTGAATTTACTGCTGGGCATTGCTAATAATTTGTTGTTTAAAGGTGATTTCATTCAGTAGTTGTGTTTGAATTTAATGGTGTTGTAGTTGCAAATACAATTTTATCTTCATGTTTTTTACTTGCTCGAGAGAGAAGTTTTAAAACCAAAACTACTGAATCGATAGTCTGTGGTTATTGGGTTGTCGTGGGTTTAGCTTGAGAGAGTGAATCCTAGACCCTCTCCCACACATTTAGCTCGAGAGAGTGAATGGACTAAGGCGAAGGTTTTGCTTCATTGCCGCTTATCGGTGTTCGAGAGAAACCGATTTGAATCGGGGTAAATTGTTCGAGAGAAAATTTACCCCCACTTAAGTCTAGCTTAGTTACCAATTTACAACGAGTTACTATCAATAACATTTACCCGGTTGTTTATTTTATCCAATATTCCTTTCACATCCCAAGAATCCTGTATCCATATTTGCATTTTCGTGTTTAGTTGTCATTTTAATTGATAATTGATTACAAAATCCTCTTTGATAATTGACACTTGTGTCACCCTTTAATTTGATATGTTTTTCCTCGTACAAGTGTTTAGCTATAATTGACTTAAACACATTCTTTCTTTTCTCTTTATTCTTTATTACAAACGGCTCCCGTGGGACTCGATCCCAACTCACTAATTAGGTTATATTACTATTGAACGACCGTGGACGCTTAGTATTGGATGAAGCACCCGGATACGTTAAGTTAAAATGGCTCCACTGCTGGTGAGTGGTGTTAATTGAGAATTTTTAGTTAAGATAAAATTTGTTCTTGTTAGTTATAGTTCTACTTACTTAATTTTTAGCTTTGTTTTGTGTGGTTATGCTTTGAAATAAAAGAGGTGAGCATGTCGGGTAGTAATTGCGAACCAATGGATTTTCCTCCATTAGAAGTGATGATGTTCAGGGATCACATTCTAGCCTTCAAACAATTGGAAGGTGAAAGGATTCATGAGTTGTGGCTAAGGTTTAAAGCACTGCTAGTTCAATGCCCAACTCATGAAATACCTGACATAGTCCTAGTATCGGGAACAAGGTGTTAGCTGATCAACTCATCTCGGGTGTTATTCCATAACAACCCTATGTGATAGTAGCCTAAATGCTTGATCACATGGCTGAGACAAACCAAGAAGTCGAGAGGGACTTTATGTTAACCGCACTGGTAACTCAGTTGGACGATTTGGCTAGCAAAATATCAGAGATTGAAATCCAGTGCAAAGGAAAGTAAAGATGCATACCCCCTCATGAGCGGAGAAAATCTGAGAACAATAAGAGTAAACGTGTCGAGGATACACTGCTAATCATTCTCCAAAAGATCAATGAGCAAGATAGAGTGCTGGAAGAGATGAAGGAGAATATTGAAGTGCTAAATCAGATGATCGGTTCTCACTCTAGATATATCTAGCTAATTGAAACTCTCATGGGTCATGTATTACCTCAGTTCCACCCAAATGAACAAATGGGGTTACCTAGTCGCACTAGTGCCAACCCCAATAATGGAGCTTGAGTAAGGACTTGCGTCGTGCCACGACGTTAACTAAGGCGCTTCTTGGGAGGCAACCCAAGGTTTTGTCATTTTAAATTGTTATTTTAGAATAATGGTGTGTTGATTGTGCAGGTTAAAGTATGGGAAATGTTTGAGAAGTTTTGATTGGCGAGCTAAAGTCCAGTCGGTGAAACATAGAAGAGGTCGGCGACCCCGACCTAAACCGCCCTTAGACTCAAGACAACTTTAAGGTAGAGCCTGTAAAACTCGGTGCGCCCAAGAAATTATTGGTGATTCACCAATTAGGTCGGCGATCTAGATCTTGTCTGCCGTTTGGACCCCCACATCAACTGAGATTCCTGTAAAACTCAGTGAGGTAAGTAACCACTCGACGTGTCGCCAAGTGGGTTGGCGATTACGACTAACGTCACCGAATGGGTGAGAACTGGACGGTTTATTAAAGAGCCAAAGGTTTAAACTTTAAACTCTTTCATTTTTCATATTCCTTAACTCACGCCTATTTAGTATATTTGATATTTTCACATTTTGAAGAGTATTCTAGTGGTTGGAGTTGTGTTCGAAGTGGATTACATTGCAGCCTAGCTTTTCAGTCTTTATTAATCGGCAACTAAGGTTGGTTTTCTGAAATCCGAATTTATTTTTAGTAATTTGTACTCTTATGCAAGCAATATTATGCTGTTGATGTGTGCTGGGAATCTCTAATAGGATTAGATTGTTTAAATGACTGATTTGAATTATTAATCTTCCCCGTAATGTTTATAGTGTCAATTTCCCGTGTTCTTATGCATTGACATTGGTTAAATATTATGGGGTTATGCTTGCATGTCATTGGGTTTAGTTGGGTGAAGTCTGAGTAGCTCCTATTTGTGACAAACGACGTAATTTGCCTAATGATAGAGCGGGTAACACTATTCTTAAGGGAAAATGTTTGTCAAATGACCAAATTTGGCAAAATCGAGAGAAGTCTGAGTATCCCGGGGTAATGGGTGCTATGGGACTAGTCTTAATTTAACTAGTGTTTGTTTTGATTTTGTTTTCACGGGTTGCGGGGTTGAATTCGAGCAGTTGGGTTGAAAATAGGCACATTGGGTCGTTTGGCAAGCTGGGTCGAGCTCGCCGAACCACTCGGCGGTTCGCCTACTATCCCCATCTCGTCTTTAATTTCATGTTTTATGTGTTGTTGTATTCTGTAACTTTTGGCGAGAAGCCTGAGGTCGCCGAAGGAACTCGGCAACTCACCGAAAGCCTTATTAATCACCCTTTGTCTGCACCCCTGAACCCTTTTTGCACTGTAACTTTCGGCGAGCTAATTATTGCTTGCCAAAAGCTATTGGTGATTCGCTGAAAGATTTTTCCCTTGGCCGATTTGCCTAGAATTTTGAGCCAATCCCTTTGGCGAGCCCGATCTATCTCGCCCAAGCGATTCCCTGACACACCGACTGGTTCGGTGAGCCTTTCTGCAACTGTGTTTCTATGAATTTAATTCAGTTACGTTTAACTTTTTCTTGATGTGTTGCAGGTATGGTAAGGTCAAACATACACATGCCACCCGATAATAGAACACTGGGTATCACAATCAACGAATGGGGATCGAATCCTTCAAAGAGAGAAAGGCAAAAACCTCCACTAGGTGAAAAGGAAAAGGCAAGAGACCCAGGTATGACAGGGCTACTGCTGGCTCCCAGGTTACTCTTTCTGAGCCTGATGATGACCAACCTCTACAGTCCCGACAGTTTGAGCTTCGAGCTAGATCTCACTCCACATCTACCAGAGTCCCTCTTGCTTCTACACCAGCAGAACTAGTACCAACTCCAACACCTCCTGTGGAACCTGTGCCACCAGTTTTTCCTCTACCTAGACTCCTCAACAGGCTAAAAGGAGATGGTTTGCGAACCATCCTCGAGGAGAAGCTGCTCTCTACAGAGGGTATGGAGGTCAAGTACTCCAGTGTAGCAGATTTAATACAGTGGCACCAATTCCAAATTTTCACAAGGCCCCGAGGTCCGTATATTCCATCATGGGTCTATGACTTCTACACACCATATGGTGAACTAGTGCCGAAGAGTAAAAAAAAGGCCAGTGAGTTCAGACCGGTTAAGTCGGTCACTGTTCGAGGTGTAGAAGTGAGCTGCAGTGAGGAGTACATTAATGTTGTATTAGATGGCCTCCAGGGTCTGCACTCTCATATGAAGGTTTGCCTACAACACAAAATCTGGAGGATCTAAAGGATTGGCTTGTACCCCTTATTTACGATACCACTCCTAGGTGGATTGAGGTGGGAGTTGAGATCAAAAAGAAGGATTTGAATATAGCTGCCCGTTATTGGTTCGGATTCATCAGTGGTTCACTTATGCCTTCACAGAATGAATCTTTCCTCCGACATGCAAAAGTAGCCTGCTTGGGCTCTATCTTATCAAAGATGCGACTCAAGTTGGGCCTTATCATAGAGCAGAAGATGGCCATGAGAGCCAAGCAGAAGCAGACCTCTTTAACCTTCCCAGTACTGATCACAGTGTTGTGTCGGCGTGCAGTAATACCCTGAGATACTGCTAGATATTTCGATGTCACCCCGTCCTCTTCAACTGACATCCGGCTCATTGAGGCTGAATATACTAGAGAGGAAGCTGACAAGAGCATGACAACTCCAGTGTACACATCTCCAGAGGTGAACGTTCATTCGATACCTATAGAGGCATCTTTTCCTACTCCGACCTCCAGGTCTTCAGGTACTTCTGCCCCTCCTTCGTCTTCACAGGGTCCAGGTACCTCTTCTTCCTCCCAGCAAATCAATACTACTCAGGCGATGATCTTGAAGATGAGGCATTTGGCCCATTCAGTTGACGTGAGGGCGCCTCGGTTAGAGAAATATGTCCCCTTGATGGTTGAGGCTGATATTCTTGATGCACTGATCCCCCCCCTCCGGGCTTCCGTGGATGATCTGGTTACTAGAGCCACATCATGTGAGAGTAGAAAGGAGGAGACATCCGTTGTTACAGATTTGAAAGCTGAGGTAGCTAACTTGAGGAAGTACGTCAACTATCTAAAGTCTACTGACATTACTTCATTGTAGGAGGTAGCAGATGATAGAGACACTCCTGAGACTTCAGCAATTCCTTCGGTTATAACTGGAGATGTACGCAGGGATGAGGCAGCAGTTGATGAGTCAGATGCTAAGACTAATGAGGAGCGGATAGGGATACGAGAGGATAGCATATATGGAGACTTGCCGGATCTTGAGGAGACGATCATGTAGTCAGTAATCCAGACATCACTGATCGAGACTTCTGTTGCAGCTCCTAGTGGGTCTGATACTACTATTACTTCTTAGGTGACCCCAGGCACGGATGCCCAAGTCCAAACTGATGCACCGGGCACTGATGCCTAGACAGATGGAGAGACTGGGTAGATAGGATCCCCTCGTTACCTCCCTCTCTGTCTTACTTTTACTTTGACTTGTGGATATTATATTTTTGCTTGCATTTGAGGACAAATGCTTTTATTTGTGGTGGAGTGAGGCCCACCTGGTGTGACATTCGTAATTCTTATTTTGTTTCTATTTGGGCTTTAAGCTAAAAATTGTGTTTTTACACTACTTTTATGGACACTTGAGCTTGTGGCTCCTTGCTTTTAATTGTAAATGATTTTTAACCCTTCCGAAAAAAATTTGCCACCTCTTGTATGTGTTGAATGTGGTTGTTCTCTTGTAAATTTGAGTAGCGGCTTTGATCAATACCGATGACTCAATAGTGCTCATAATCAAACAAAAATGAATGTGTGGCTACGACGAGGCCAATTGAAGTTGCATAGACAATATGTGAACTCTTTACATCTCGTTGTGACTAGCCAAGTATCGAATTGAGTCTCTTGTGATGAACATTGCACACCAACAGAAGTGTGAAGTCTTGTTTGACATTGGTGTCAATGCCTTGTGTGATGAGCTTACCATGAACCATGTGTGATGACACCTAGAATTTGCCCCGTTAGTCCGATTGAATAAGTGATGCAATTTCTTGAGATGATCTTAGGAAACATTAAAGAGTGTGAACCAATTTGACATTATACCTCTTTTGGGGCTTACCTTGTGAGTGTGAGAACCTCTTTTGAGCACCCTTTGAGCCGTAACCTTTTCTTGGAAGAAACATGATAACATTGTGACCTTTTATTGATCCATTACCCATAATACTCATGATTTGTGGTTTGTGTGAATAGCCAACTTAGGCCAAAAGCCTAAGTTGGGGGTGTGGTGAAAAGAAAAGGCAAATCCAGAAAATGCAAAGAAGTCCCTTTTTCCCATGTTTTGAGAAAAATTGAACCCCTCCATATAAAAAAAAAACAAAAAGACTGAAAAAGAAAAAGAAAGAAAAAGTTGTGAAATAAGGTTGTGGAAATACAAAGAAAATAGGGTTTCTAATGAACAATGGAAGAGGAATAAGAGGTGACTTTTGAGCTTGAATGAAAATGATGAAGAAAAGGAAAGAAGGTGTTGTTCACATCACACTTCATGAGGCTTTCAACCTATAAGCCTAAATGACCATACCTTAACATTTAGCCCCATTACAAGCCTTGAAAAGACCTTTTTGATCTTGAATGAGCTGAAGCAAAAGTCGATTGGAAAATAAGGGCAAACCTATTGGTGAAATCATGCATTGTGTTTATCTTTGTGAGTGTGAGTGTTGATCTTGATTCCGGAACTTTAAATGATTGAAATATTGAGTGAATATGGAATCATTCTTTGTGTGAGGGTATTTGAATACCTTTGTTGAGCTTGAACTTGCATTTGAAGCAAGTAAAATGAGCTTGAGATTCTTTGGTAATGGTGAGTCACAACTTGAATCTTTGAGTGCACAATTGATCCTTTCATGAGTAAGTTGAGTATTTTTGTGTGCATTCATGATTGAGTCTTGTGTAGCACTGTCTAAGACATACTTTTTGAATTGCTGAACTTGAGTTTAACTTGAGGACAAACAAAAGTTTAAGTTGGAGGGCTTGATGAGTCCACAATTTGGACTCTTTTAGGGCTCATTTTAATAGATTTAGTGTCCTCAAATGCATATTTTTTCTCAATAACTGATGAAAATCCTTGAGTTTTAGGTATTTGAAATTAGAGACAAAGCATGGAAACTATTGGGCAAAAAGGAACAAGGCAGCTGAAAAGAAAGAATAAAAAACGACCTGAGGATTGCCTAAGTCATTAGGCGAGTCGCCAAACGGCCATGGTCTCTGATGAGTCCACGAATTGGACTCATTTAGGGATATATTTTAATAGAAATGGTGTCCTCAAATGCTTATTTTATCTCAATATCTGATGAAAACCCTTAAGTTTCAGGTATTTGAAGTTTTAAGAAAAGCATGGACACTACGTCGCAAAAAGGAATGAGAAGGCTGAAAAGAACGAAGAAATGAAGGCCTGAGGATTGCCGAGTCTACTTGGAAAGTCATCGAAAGGTCTTACTTCGCCTTTTGTTCCAGTGTGTTGAGTCCAGAAGGAAAGGATCAAGTCGGCGGAAAAAGGAAGCAGTCGGCACATCGCCGAGAAGTTCCGCGCAGCAGTACCATGTCGCTCAATAACCCAGAGCACGACGATGTTGAGGGCTAGTGCAAGACGGCGATGAACTACACCAATGGGTGAATCACCGAGTTGATCAGCGATTCCGAGTAACGATGCTGAATGATCAACTGCAGCACAAATCTATAAAAACAATAAATACTAGTAAAGGTTTTAGTTATAGTGTGGAACAATTATTATAATTTTCAGTTAGAATCAAATATTATTGTAATTTTCAGTCTAGGATATTAGATTTTCATATTTTTGCTCTGAGTTTGAGAGGGTTTTGAAGACTTGAAGAGAAAGAGGGTTTCATCTCCAAGGATTTGGACTTGGGTCTCTTGGATTCTTCATTCTTGGCCTGTAACAAGACTTAAATCTTGATACCCATTTGAATGCAAACTCATTTAGGTATAAATTTCTATTTCTTGATGTGTGCCTAAAAACCCCAATTCTAGGGGTGTGATTTAACGAATATGGGTTAAGATAATTGTTGGGTCTTGCTTGATGATAGATTAAATGTAGTTTAATGGTGATTTCGTCTAGTAGTTGTGGTTAAATCTAATGGATTTGTAGTTGCAAATACCTGTTCAGTCATGTGTTTTCGGCTTGCTTGAGAGAGAAGTCGCGAAACCAAGACCACTAGATTGATGGCCTAAGGAGTGGGTCGACATGAGGCTCGGCCAGAGAGTGTGAGCCCTAGTCCCATATCCTAACACTCAGCTCGAGAGAGTGAGTGGGGTAAGGCGTAGGCTGGTCTTCATGCGGAAAATGGGTGTCCGAGAGGAACACATTTGTAACGGGGTAAGTTTCTCGAGAGAGAACTTATTCCCACATAAAGCTTAGCCTAGTCACTATTACTCTATAAATTTTCTATCGAAAGCATGCACCCAATAATTTAGATTAACCTGTATTCCAGTCACAGCCCAAGAATCCCCCTCTCATTGCTTAGATTTTCTTGTTAATCTTGCTAATTTTAGCTTACTTGCAACAAAACCCCCATTTGTTAATTGACACTTTTGTCTCCCTCTTTAATTTACAATGTTTTTACTCGTTAATGTCTTTAGCTACGACTATTTAGAACTAAGCTTTATTTTTCAATAAATTCTCAAAACCACTATCTTAGGATGATCCCAACCCTTGGTTGGGTTACTATACTATTGCACGATCGTAGACACCCAAATTGTAAGACGTGCCATTGATTACGCAAACATCAAAATGGTGCCACTGCTGGGGAGTTGTGTTATTTGATAATTTTTAGATTAGTAGAATTTTTGTTCTTCTTAGTTGTAGTTTACTCGCCTAATTTTTAGTTTAGTTTTGTTTGTTTGTCTGAAAATTTCAGAATGCATGAGTGTTAATGGTAGCAACGGTAGCCAGGTGGGCTACCAGGACGACATCGGTAATCTCAACGATGTCCAAGAGCCCAACATCAATGGACCCCATTTCATGGGAGGTGTTGGAGCCATCCGTTTACCCCAGCCGAGAAAAATGCAGTGGTCCACATAACGAGCATCATGTTGCAACTCTTGCAACTAAAGGGACTTTTCAATGGATTAGCTCATGAGGATCCTCACGAGCATTTTCAAAACTTCGTATATGTATGCAGACCATTCTCGTTCAAAAACATCTAGCAGGAGTCAGTCTGATTAAGGTTATTCCCTTTCTCGTTGATGGAAGAGGCATGCAAATGGCTAGCCGAGTTGCCGCGAGAATCCATCACTTCTCGGGAGGAACTGGTAACCGCATTTTAAGTGCGATTTTTCCCTCCCTCGAAGATGATGTCACTTAGGGATAGCATCCAGAGCTTTAAGCATTTGGAAGGAGAGCCTCTGCACGAGACTTGGCTACGGTTCAAGAATTTGGTGCTACAATGCCCAACCCATGGCTTGCCTAATAACGTGCTACTTCAGTACTTCTACCAGAGTTTGGACTAGGTAAACAAAGTTGTCGCCGACCAACTCTCGGTGGGAGGCTTAATGCAGCAGCTGTATGCAGTAGCAGCTCAACTTTTAGATGGCATGACAACCATCAACAGAGAGTGGTACACTCATGAGGACCAAGTCTCCCCTCTCACCTTCAAGCTATCCAAGGAGCAGATTAAAAAAGACAATGATAGAGACCAGAACATGGCCAAAATCATGACACAACTTGATAGTTTATTCAAAAATGTCATGGGGGCTGGTGCCCGCGGTGTCAACGTTGTGGGGGTTGCGGGTGCTAATCCTGAGCAGATGAAGTTTGAAGCCTTGTATAACGAGGAGGTAAATTTTCTAGCCAACCAAGGCGGTGGCTACCGTTCAAATTACCCGAGGCAAGGTGGCAACCAAGGTTGGGATAGAGATAAAGGTTGGAAGGACCAGGATCGTGAATGGAGGGACCGTAATCTAAATTGGAAGGATGGGGAGAAGGACAGATACGTGCCTCCCCAAGAGCGCCAGAAGCCAAAGGATTCAGACGGTGGTAGGTCTGAGGATATGCTCTCGCACATCCTCAACAAAGTTGAAGGGTCAGACAAAATGTTAAAAGGCATGAAAGAATATGTGTCTACCCTTAGCCAGACCGTTACCTCTCATTCAGTTTCAATCAATCAGTTAGAAACCCAGATGGGTCATATCTCGTCTTACTTAAATCCGAGACAGCTAGGGGGTTTGCCGAGTGATACCATGACTAACCCTAAGAATGAGGTTTAAAGGTGAACTTGCATCATGCCACGACGTTAACTAAGGTGCTATTTGAGAGGCAACCCAAAACCCTTGTTATTATTTCTATTTTGTCTTTGATAAAATAATGGTATGTTGATTGCGCAGGTGAAAGTGTGGAAGTTGAATGAGAAGTATAGATTTGCAAACAGAAGACCCTATAGGAGAATCACCGAAAGGTTTGGCGACACCGACATACTCCGTCATTTGATCCAACCTTGTTTGGGTTTGGATCTGTAAAACTCAGCGAACTCAACGAAAATCATTGGCGAGTCACAGAGTAATCGGCGATTCTGATGCAGACCGCCATTTGATCTTCATCTTAACTGAAGGTCCTGTAAAACTCAGTGAGACAAGTGACAACTCAGTGAATCACTAATAGGTTCGGCAATCGGGACTAATGTCGCCCAATAGACAAAAACTGGACGGTCTTTCAGCCAAAGGTTTAAAAAGTTCTAACTTCATTCTCTTTCCATCACTTTTTCACCTTCCCAAACTCACACCTGCACTCTAGTTTTATATTTCTTGCACTTTTGGAGTATTTTGGTTCATTGATTTGTGTGCGGATTTGGATTGCATTCCCGCCTAGCTTTCGGTAGCATTTTAATCAGTATAAAAGGTTAGCGTCTCAATACCCGTGATTATTTTGTCAGCATTATACTCATTTGCAAACTCTTTGATATTGTTAAAATCTGTTGAACCTCCCTGATTAGATAGAATTGGTTAATTGTCCATTGTTATTTGATAATCTTCCTTAAACTGTCAAAATCTTGTTCTCCGATGTGTCTATTGTTGTGATGGGTGGTATTTGTAGAATATGGGTCTTGGTTGAATTTGTGCTATTTATGCTTGAACTGTGTTTTCAAGATTTGCGGGGCCGATTTCGAGAAGTTAGGTCAAAAGTAGGCACGTTGGGTCATTCAGTGAGCTATGACGAGCTCGCCAAACCACTAAGCGGTTCGCTTAAGCGTCCCATCTCGCCCTTATTATCATGCGTTATTTGATATGGTAACTGAAACTTTTGACAAGAAGCACGGGATCGGCAAGTGCACTCGGTGACTCGCCGAATGTCATCTTAATCGCCCTTTGTCTGCACCCTTAACCCTTCTGCACTGTGACCTTCGACTGACTAACTGTGGCTCGCCGAAGGTATTCGGTGACATGCCAAATGGAATGACAACCTGCCTACAACTGAATATCTCTGCTTAGTGTGTCTTGTTCTAACGTTATCTCAAGATTTTTGCAGACATGGCCAGGTCCAAAGTTGCAGGAAGAGGCGTGCCACCCCGACACATAAGATCACAAAAGTTCAGGAGAGATGCAGAAAATCTGAACAAACCCAAAGCAAAGACCAAGAGCAAGGAAGCCAGTTCCAGTAGGAGTATTTCCATTGACCCTACCATCCCTTCGTTGGCCTGAGGATTCATCAATGTGATACATGCCTTTGGAGCAGCACACGATTTGGACAATATGGCCAAAGCTAATATCAATGCAGCAACTGAGGAAAACGCAAACAATGAAAACAAGAGTCAGAATGACAACACTCCGGGCACTGATGCCCAAACACATGGAGAGACTACTTAGAAAGGATCCTTTCTTTACCTCTCTCTTTGTCTTTCTTTAATTGTCATTTTGGATATTTTGTCATGTGCATCTGAGGACAAATGCTTTTTAATTGTGGTGCGGTGAGGCTCACCTTTTGTGTGCTATTTGTGACTCGTATTTTTATGTGTACATTTGGGTTGTTTTGTTTTAACTAATATTATCACTGCCTTTATGTGGATGTTTGAGTTTACGACTCCTTTTATTTTTAATTGCAAAATGATTTTGACCCTTCCAAAAATATTTGAATTTTTCACACATTTTCGCCACCCTTTATATGCTCTTAAATGTGGCTATTCTTTTGCAAAAATTTGAGCCCCGGTTCCAATCAATACTGATGACTTGAATAGTGGTCTCAATCGAACGAACATGAATGTGCGGCTACGATGAGGCCAAATGAAGTTGCATAGACAATATGTGAACTCTTTGCATCTCGTTTTGACTAGTCTAGTATTGAATTGAGTCTCTTGTGATGACAATTTCACACTAGCAAAAGTGTGGAGTCTTGTTTAATTTATAGTGTCAATGCATAGTGTGATGAGCTTATCTGTGAACTATGCATGATTGATCCTAGAATTTTCCCCGTTCGTCTGATCAACTGGGTGATGGTATCTCTTGATATGATCTTAGGCAACTTCTACGAGTGTAAACCAATTTGACATATACCTCTTTTGTGACCTACCTTGTGAGCGTGTGATTTTTTCTTGAACACCCTTTGAGCCTTACCCTTCTTTGAAAGAAACTTGATGAAAACTAGACCTCTCTTTATCCATCACCCATAATCCTCATGAAGTTGTGGTTAGTTGAATAGCCAACTTAGGCCAAAAGCCTAAGTTGGGGGGTGTGGTGAAAAGAGAAGACAAATCAAGAAGTGCAAGAAAGTCCCTCCTACCCATGGTTTTGAGGGAAATGGAACCCCTCCATATAAAAAAAAGAGACAAAAAAGAAAAAGAAAAAGAATGAAAATGAAAAGTTGTGGAATAAAGTTGAAAAATGAAAGGGGGTTTCCAAACAAATTCTTGGAAAGTAAATAATAGGATGACTTATAAGCACTAATGAAAATGATGAAGGAGGAAGGAAAAGAAGTGTTGTGAGCACCAAATCTCATGAGGATGAAAGCCACTAAGCCTAAATGACCATACCTTTGCACTCAGCCCCATTACAAGCCTTGAAAAGACCTTTTTGATCTTGAGTGATCTGAAACAAATGTTGATTGGAAAATACGGGCAAACCTATGGGTGAAATTATACATTATGTTCTTCTTTGTGAGTGTGAGCGTTGTATCTAATTTTGAAGCTTTAAACTGTGAAACCATTGTGTGAATATGGATTCATTCTTTGTGTGAGGGCATTTGAACACTATAGTTGAGCTTGAACTTGCATTTGAAGCAAATATTGTGAGCATGAGATTCGTTAATATTGGTGAGTCACAACTTGAATCTTTGAGTGCACATTTGATCTTTGCATAAGTAAATTGAGTCTTGTTGTGTGCATTCATGATTGAGTCTTGTGTAGCATTGTTCGAGACACCCTTTTTGAACGACTGAACTTGAGATTGCTTGAGAACAAGTAAAAGTTTAAGTTGGGGGTGTTGATGAGTCCACGAATTGGACTCATTTAGGGCTATATTTTAATAGAAATGGTGTCCTCAAATGCTTATTTTATCTCAATATCTGATGAAAACCCTTAAGTTTCAGGTATTTGAAGTTTTAAGGAAAGCATGGACACTACGTCGCAAAAAAAATGAAAATGCTAAAAAGAACGAAGAAATGAAGGCCTGAGGATCGCCGAGTCTACTTGGCGAGTCCCCGAAGGGTCTTACTTTGCCTTTTGTTCCAGTGTGCTGAGGACTAAAGGAAAGGATCAAGTCAACGGAAAAAGGAAGCACTCGGTGCATCGCCAAGAAGTTCCGCGAAGAAGTCCCAGAGCACAACGATGTTGAGGGCTGGTGCAAGACGGCGATGAACTACACCAAAGGGCGAAGCGCCGAGTTGATCGACGATTCTGACTAACAACGCCGAATGATCCACTGCAGCACGAATCTGTAAAAACTATAAATAATAGTTAGAGTTTTAGTTTTAGTAAGGAACAATTATTATAATTTTCACTTAGAATCATACATTATTGTAATTTTTAGTCTAGAATATTAGATTTTCATATATTTGCTCTGAGTTTGAGAGGGTTTTGAAGACTTGAAGCGCCTGGATACGTCAAGTCAACACTCATGAATGATAATGATAGAATGTGAAGGGTTTCTATAATGTGATGCCGTATCTTGAATTGGTAGGTTAAGGCACCCTATTCTTGTATAAATGAAAGTAATGTGGATTGATGTATCTTGAATTGGTAGGCTAGAGGCATCATTTTCTTGTAGTGATGAATGCGATCATGAATGAAGCAACTTGAATTGGTAGGCTTAAACATCCTCTTCTTGTGTAATGAATGTGCCTTGAATTAATGATCATGGAACTGGTAGACCTAATGGTGATAGCCCTTTCATGAGTAGTCTATGAATGAATGTAATGATAGACCTATAATCGTTAGACCTAATGTCGGTAGCCCTTTCATAAATGACTAATGAAGTACTGTAAGGCTTTGCCTTGAATTGATAGACCTTATGTTGGTAGCCCTTTCCTAAATGAATGATGAAGTATTCTAGTCTATGTCTTGAACCGGTAGGACTAATGTTGGTAGCCCTTCATGATGAGTCTAGTAACTAATGTGATAATAAACCTTGAAGCAGTAGACCTAATATTGGTGGCCCTTTCTTGTGTGAAATGATGAACTTTGAAACGGTAGACCTAATGGTGGTGGCCCTTTCTTGGAAAGTCGATGAGCTATCCTTATAATGTACCTCGATTCGGTAGACCTAATGGTGGTGGCCCTTTCATGTGTAATGTACCTTGGGTCGGTAGGCCTAATGTTGGTGGCACTCTCAAGTACGATAATGTAATGTGAATGAACTACTCTATGGGAATGGAGGTTAAGTACCGAGAGGATATGGTAAGATGGAAGTTCTCCCTACGTTAGGCCGGATTTCAATGAACATCTTTCTTATCCCATAACTATGTGCCCACATAGGTCTAGCTAGTGGAGCCACTTAAGCTAAATATATCTAGTTCTACCTTAGGCAAGTAGGACACCTTCTTTCGATGTGGGGTCATATGACACCGGATTCCATGGTTTGCTCTCATGGTCTAAGTCGGTTAATGTTTATTCCCATCATGTGAGATGTGCACTTTAGTTAATTGAGAGGTTCTATGAAGTGTGGGTGGTAGTATGGGATGTCATCCATGCATTGCACGAGTAGGCTTTGAGAGGGCTATAGTGAGTTTTATAATGTCTTCATGACTAATGAATAAAAGTGCTCTTAATGAAGCTAATGAAGAATGTTGACTCTTAGATGCTTTAATGTGATGATGCATGTTATACTTGGATTGTATTATGAGTTACTTCCTTGTCATGCCTTATGAAATGTTTATGTCTCTTATGTATGAGTATTGTGTAAAGAAGGAAAGGATGAATGGTAAGTTCACTTTTGGTGGCCTTGATGTGGTACTTAGTGTGGATGGTGGTATGGGATGCTATTCATACATTGCACATAGTATAGCTTGGGGTTGCTTGAGGTGAAAGCTTAATGTAATGAAATGTCTTATATGGTTGATTATATTCTAATGTGTAGAAATGACTTGTATGTTGGTTATGTTTGTATATTATGCCTCTTATACTTATGTTCATGGAGTTTTCTCAAATTGGCATAAAAGGATGACTTTCAAATAAAATGTCCTTTTTAAGCATGTTTTTGCATAGCTATCATACTTAGTACATTAAATGTGCTAAATCATATTTCTTCATTTTCTACAAAAGTGTAGGGTTTGGAGATTTGATGTTCTATACTTGGATAGGTTTCTAAGGAGCTTGGAGATGAAGATTTGGTTAGTCCTCATAGTTTCGAGGATGAACCTATTATTTCCCTTTATGTCCTGTATTATTATGTTTAGAGCTTTGTATGGGATGTGTCCCAAAATTTTAAGTCTTATGTTCTAGATGGTTTGAGACAAAGTAAACAAAGGCTTCCGCTTTCTTTTTATGAAAAATGACTTCGATTATAAAGAAAAGTTTTAAATTTTGCTCTATTTTCCTGTGTTCTTATGTTCATGAATGTTATGAGGCTTGTATGAGACTTTTCGGAGTCTTGTACGTCGTGTCACATCTAAGGGGTACCCCTGGGTCGTGACAATTCCACACTTGATTGTATGACTGCGAGTATGTACATTATGAGTGTGAATGTGATTGTGGTTGTGTTGAATTGATCGGGTGTCACATTCCGATACACTAACTGGGATTGGGTGTCACATTGATGTGATGCGAAATCTTGGCACATTTGATGCTTGAAAACTAAGGATTAATACTTGAATCGAGTGTATTTATGTAGCTATAATGTGTTTGGTAGTGTTTGTACAGGTGAAACAAATGGAAGTGAAAGAAGATAGCAAAAATGAAAATTCAGTGAAATTGGAAGTGAAGACCACAGACGACTTCAGGAGTCATGATCCTCACAACTGCCCGTGGTGCGTGTCTTGGTATTGAGACATTGAAGGAGCTTTGAAAAGTTGAAGAGAGAAGTTACCAAGTGAATACCACGGACCACTTCACGAGCCGTGATCCTCACAACGGCCAGTGGTGCATGTCGTGGTCATGAACAAGTGAAGGGGACAAGAAAAGTTACAAATTGATTGTGGCCAAGTTAAGACCACGGGCACCTATATGGGCTGTGGTTGTCATCACGATCCGTAGTGTTGATAGTGAAGTGGATCCAGTGTTTAAGTGGTGAGAAGTTGAAATACAGTTTCGACCAAGTCAAGACCACGCAAGGCCTCAAGGACCGTGGTCCTCATTACGGTTTGTCGTGGTGATCGTGAAGACTTTCCAGTGTCAAGTGTTGAAGACCCACTTTTGGGGAGTTCCAAGGGAAGACCACAGAGGGCTTCACGGTTCGTGAAGCCCTCGACGGGTCGTGGAAGTGGCCGTGAAAGGGCCCGACAGTTCAGTCCTACTTTGTGTAGGACTCTTTTTAAAACACTTATTTGAATTAATTAGGTCTTTTTTTTCTCAGATATTTCATTGAACGATGAATAAGTTACCAGAGTATTGATAGCTTTTGGTTTCGACTTTGGATTTGGAATTAAGTTTGATTTCAATTTTGGATTCTTGAAATATCAAAGTGGTTGTTGATTGCTTATTCTCGTAAGTACTTTACAACATGTTTTCATTCTATATTTCTGAACATTTACATGAAATTATGAGTAGCTAAACACCACAACTGGGGTACTGGGTTCCATGATGAAATTCTAAGCGTGATTTTGTAAAATGAGTGAAAGGCAATTTGTGGTTACAAACTGTAGTAGTTTTCGTTATTCAGATATCCTGATGAGTGCACGCATTAGGTTAAGCCTGTATATGTCATTTGTTCGAGAGAAAAATGATAGTTAGGAAAAAGTTGAACTGATCTAACTAATTGGAGTCAAAGTTCGACTTCGAGAGAAAAGAACCTTAATACCATTATAGGTGAGGGTAAATTCTGTAACACTCTAGGATCGAGAGGACTTGAGTGAAGATTATCTTAGTAGACTGAGAAGTGTCAGATATAGCTAACTCGCATATAGTTTGTACATGTAACTTGCCTGAAACTCAATTACGTAAGAACATTAGATGCAACGTTATGGGGAACACAATCCTAGGTTCAATTAATTACTAAAACAACTTCGACACTGATATTTTGTTACTTGATGAATTAGACTTTAGTTATCAAAGTGTTAACGCTAAACCCAATTTTACTTTCCGCAATTGTTTATTTAGGAAAAAATAACAACATTTGGGTAAAACGCGACAGTGAAATCATTTATGTAAAGAAATTCTCTGTGGGATCGACCTCAACTCATGTTGAGTTCTATAAATTTACTTCGATCGTTTATATCTCTTAATTGAGGTGAAAGTTTGGACATATCAAATTTTGGCGCCGCTGCCGAGGAATTTCATGTCAGAAGTATTTTACTAGCTTTTATTCTAAGTGTAGTTAGATTTCTTAATTTTACATCTTGTTCTTTGTCTCTGTCTCTTTCAGGTGAGTACGACTGTGTATGCCAAATACCAGAAGTAAGGGAGCCCCATTAGTCTCATACGACCCAGAACTTAGGAAGAAAATTCGAAAAATGGTGAACGCACAAGAACTTGAGGTATAGAGACTGAGATTTGGACTGAAAGTTTAAACCGTCGCAAGAGGTGTTCAGCCGAATGTTGTGAACAATCAACCTAAGGCAATGGATGAGAACATAGCAGTGGATGGAATCATTCCTCCTCACCGCTAACCAATAGCTCTAAGGGGTAGAGCACAACATCCAGCTCACATGATGTATGAGGAGGATGACTTAGATTTGGATGGAGTTGGAGCCACTGGAGCGATAATGTTACCTGCACTACCTCCAGGTGTTAAATTAACAATCGCCAGCACTATGATTCAACTGTTGAATTTGAAAGGTATGTTCAGGGGTGCAGTAGGTGATGATGCTAATCAACATTTGATGAACTTTGTGGCGATTTGCAAATCGCAAGAAATTCCTAGAGTAAGCCAAACAGCGATGATATTGAGGTTGCTTCCTTTGTCTCTTACTGGAGAGGCAACCAACTGGTTGAGTGAGATGCCGGTTGACTCAATCAGAACTTGGACTGAGTTGAAGGAGGCTTTCCTAGAGCGATTCTTTCTGGAATCAAAAGAGTTGCAGATGAAAGACGAGATCAGTGCCCATAAGCAGCTACCAGGAGAAGCGATGCATGACACTTGGTGGAAATCCAGCCAAAAGCTGAAGAAATGCCCAAACCATGGTCTCACTGAGACACATGTAAAATAGGCATTTTACAGGTCCTTAAATTATATCACTAAACCTGTTGTTGATGCAGTGTGTGGAGGATCATTTATGAGATTGCCATTTTTAGAGAGCATGAAACTAATGGACGAAGTGTCAAAGAATAATAGGGCATGGTACACCAGGGATGCAGAAGTAGGAGTTTGGGGTACACATTTGAGATGTCTGCTGAACAAAGGAAGAGAGAAGAGGAAAGGGATTAGGATATGGCACACATGAGGACCGAAATAGATCTACTCACGAAGCATATTGTTGCTAAGTTTGAAAAGGTAAATGTTGTGAGTCAACCAAACAGGTATGAAGATCAGGACATCGATCTAGATGAGGAGGAAAATTATCTGGGCAACCAAAGAGGTTTTCGGAATTATAACTCAGGCAACCAAGGTTACAATTCTAGAAATGTAGGTCGAAACTACTCCAGGGAAGGCTAGTATGATAGACCAGCTAATAGAGAGTAGGGAAACCCGAAGAATAGAGATGGGTACAAGAAGGATCGCAGTGGTATGTATGTGCCCCCAAGTAATATAGATCAGGCAAGTGGCAGTTCTAGCGGGTCTAAGCTGGAAGACATGTTAGCCAAGGTGCTACAAAATGTGGAATCAACTAATGCAGGGGTGAAGTAGATGAAAAGTGATTTCTCTAGTATGAGTCAATTGGTAAAATCTCACACCACCTCCATCAAGCAGATTGAGCAGCAGTTGGGGTAACTTTCAGCCTCATTAAATCAAAGGAAGAATGGGTACCAAGTGACACGATCCAGAACCCTAAGAATGATGGGAATTGCATGGCTATTGCCACCAGAAGTGGTAAAATTCTTACTGACCCTATTTATGCAGGTGCTAAACATGAGCAGGTGTTAGAACAAACTAGAAGAGAGGAGGTTGAAGCTGAGAAAGTAGATAACTTGGAGGATGCTCAACCAATATCTAAACCAGCAGGAGCTAAAGAAAAAGAGGTTCAGGGAACCTTGCCGTTACAGAAAATCCCAAGACCACCTTCTCCTTTCCCTCAAAGGCTTAAAAAGAAAGTCGAAGATGGGAAATGTGCAAAGTTCACCATGCTGCGACAGCTATCAGTCAACATCCCATTGGTGGAAGCTCTTAAGCAGATGCCAGGATATGCCAAGTTCATGAAGGACTTGGTTACTAAGAAAAGAGCGGTGAGTATTGATTTGACTAACCATATTCATCACTGCAATGCTATTGCTACCAGGTCTTTGGTGCAGAAGAAGGTAGATCCATGTGCATTCACAATACCATGCACTATCGGATTGATCAAATTTTCAAAGGCCTTGTGTGATCTAGGGACCAACATACACTTGATGCCGCTGGCCATCTACAAGCAATTGGGTTCAGGAGTTCAAAAACCCACAACTATGAGGATGATGGTAGATAGGTCAGTGAAGCGACCTGTGGGCATACTATGTGATGTGCTTGTAAAGGTGGATACGCTCATCTTTCCGACAAACTTCATGATCTTGGATTGCGAAGTGGATTTTGAGGTTCCTATTATTTTGGGAAGACCATTTCTGGCCACAGGACGAGCATTGATTGATGTTGAGCGAGGAGAACTGAAATTCAGACTCAATAATGAAGAGGTAAAGTTTAATATTTGTAGGTCCACGAAGTAGACACATGATATGAATGTGGTGTTTGCAATAGTGGTCTTTGATGAAGAAGAAATATGGGCATCAATTGAAGAGAGGATGCTTGTTGAAACCTTAGCTGCAGTATTGATGAACTTTGAAGCTGACTTCAGGTCTGATTATGTAGAGACAGTAAATGCGTTGCAGGGTATGGGAGCACACTCTTATGCTCCAAAGAAGTTGGACCTGGATATGAAAAATAGGCCAAGTCCTCCAACAAAACC
Source organism: Solanum stenotomum (assembly GCF_019186545.1). Taxonomy (NCBI): domain Eukaryota; kingdom Viridiplantae; phylum Streptophyta; class Magnoliopsida; order Solanales; family Solanaceae; genus Solanum; species Solanum stenotomum. Next base: position 62,850,923 of record NC_064282.1, on the reverse strand, counting down.
ATCCATTGAGGAGCCACCTGTGCTGGAACTAAAATAGTTGCCCAGTCACCTGAGGTATGTATTTTTGGGAACTAACAACACTTTACTTATGATTTTGGCTGCAGATTTGAATGATGAACAGGTCAAAGCTATGATCAAGGTGTTGATTAGGTACAAAAGGGCCATTGGGTGGACTATTGTTGACATCATTGGGATACATCTGGGTATATGCACCCATAAAATTCAACTTGAGAAGGACTGTAGCCCAAGCATTGAACATCAGCGGAGGCTAAACCCACCTATGCAAGAGGTGGTCAAAAAGGAGATCATCAAGTGTTGGATGTTGGGGTGGTATACCCTATTTCTGATAATCACTAGGTCAGTCCGGTACTATGTGTGCCCAAAAAGGGTGGTATGACTGTGGTTGCAAACGCCAAGAATGAGTTGGTCCTGCAGAGGCAAGTCACTGGATGGCAAGTCCCTGGATTACAGGAAGCTGAACAAGTGGACCTTGAAGGATCATTTCCCAATGCTTTTTATGGACCAAATGCTTGACAGGTTGGCTGGAAAAGGGTGGTACTGCTTTTTAGATGGATACTCTGGCTACAACCAGATATCAATTTCTCCTGAAGATTAGGAAAAGACCACATTTACATGTCCTTATGGCACATTTGCGTTTAAAGGCATGCCATTTGGACTATGTTATGCACTAGCAACGTTCAAAAGATGTATGATGTCTATCTTTTCAGACATGGTAGAAGACACTCTAGAGGTATTTATGGATGACTTTTCAGTGGTAGGTGATACCTTTGATGATTGTTTGCTGAATCTTAACAGGGCCCTACAGAGGTGTGAGGAAGCCAACCTAGTGCTAAACCGGGAGAAGTGCCATTTTATTGTTAAATAAGGCATATTCCTTGGGAACAAGATGTCACAAAAGGGGATAAAGGTCGACAAGGCCAAAATTGAGGTGATTGAAAAGTTGCCTCCACCTATTTGTGTGAAGGGTGTTCAGAGCTTCTTAGGTCATGCCGAATTTTATAGGAGTTTCATCAAGGACTTCTCCAAAATTGCACACCCCATGTGCAAGCTTTTGGAGAAGGAGGTGAACTTCATTTTTGATGAGGCATGCCTTTGAGCCTTTGAATGACTGAATGAGTAGTTGATTTCTGCCCTCGTGATCATTAGCCCAGATTGTGCAGAGCCATTTGAGGTGATGTGTGATGCAAGTGGTACTGCTTTAGGAGTAGTTTTGGGCCAGAAGCTCAACAAGATGTTTCGTCTGATTTACTATGCTAGTAAGTCACTGAATGTAGCACAGCGAAACTACACAGTTACTAAACAGGAACTGTTGGCTATGGCGTATGCTTTTGAGAGGTTCAGAGCTTATTTTCTAGGCACTAGAGTGATAGTCCATACAGACCATGCAACTCTAAGACACCTCATGGCAAATAAGGATGCCAAACCAAGGTTGATCAGATGGGTGTTACTTCTTCAGGAATTTGACTTTGAGGTGAAGGATAGCAAAGGTTGTGAGAACCAAGTAGTTGCTCACCTATCGAGGTTAGAGGATGAAAATAAAGAGGAACTCGAGTTGACATAATTGATTCGTTCCTGGATGAGCAGGTATTAGCTGCTACTCTTGATCTTATTCCTTGGTTTGCTGATTTTGCTAACTATCTCGTTAGTGACTTGATACCAGAGGGGCTGACTTATCAACCAAGGAAGAGGTTCCTGCATGATATGGGTAAGTATTTCTGGGATGAACCTTATATGTACAGGGTGTGTGCTGACAACATCATCAGGCGATGTGTTCCTAAAGTTGAGATGTTGCATATCTAGAAGTCTGTCATTCCTCTCCGGTAGGTGGTTATCATGGAGGTGCTCGGACAGCTCATAAGATACTTCAATGTGGGTACTACTAACCCACAATTCATCAGGATGTGATGGATGTAGTGAGGAGCTATGATGTGTTCCAGTGATAAGGAGCCATCTCTCGGTGCCATGAGTTACCCATGACACCTATTCTAGAGATGGAGTTGTTTGATGTGTGGGGAATCGACTTCATGGGCCCATTTGTGAGCTCCTATAGGCAGAAGTACATATTGGTTGCAGTGGACTATGTGTCCAAATGGGTTGAGGCAGTTGCTTTGCTTGAGAATGATGGTAAGAGTGTTGCTGGTTTTCTGAAGAAGAATATCTTCTCAAGGTTCGGCACACCAAGAGCTATCATCAGTGATGGTGGTTCACATTTCTGCAATAAGTTATTCAGCTCTCTTCTAGCTAAATATGGAGTCAAACAGCACAAGGTAGCAACACCTTATCACCCACAGACCAGTGGCCAAGTGGAGTTCTCCAACAGGGAAATTAAAGCAATTCTGGCTAAAACGGTGAATGCCAACAGGATAGATTGGGCATGGAAGTTAGATGATGCTCTATGGGCATATCAGACAGCTTTCAAGACGCCTATTGGTATGTCTCCATATCAATTGGTGTTTGGAAAGGCATGTCATTTGTCGTTTGAGCTTGAGCATAAAACACTCTGGGCTTTGAAGAAGTTGAACCTTAGTTGGAGCGAAACTGCAAACCAGAGGTTGGATTAGATCAATGAGATGGATGGGTTCCGTCTGAGAGCCTATGAGAGATCTGCACTGTAAAAGGAGAGGATGAAGCTATATCATGACAAGCATATTGAGAAAAGAAGCTTCACTCTGGGTGACTTGGTGTTACTTTTCAACTCCAGACTTTGTCTGTTTCCAGGAAAGTTGAGATCCAAATGGTCTGGACCTTTTAAGGTAACACAGGAGTTTCAGTCGGGTGCTATTGAACTGGAAATGATAAGGGCGAGAGGTTCAAAGCCAATGGCCAGCGAATCAAAGCATATTTGGGTGTTCCAGAGGATGTGAAGATTGTGGAGGAATGTAAACTTGATGAAGTTTGAGTAATCAAGTAACCTGTGTCACGCCGCGACGTTAAATTATGCGATGCTTGGGAGGCAACCCAAGATGTACTTGTCGTAGGTATTTTTCCTTTTTCTTTATTTTTGTTTGTTATAGAGTCATGTGTGTTGATGTGTGCGGGAGAGAATGGGTTATAAATTGCAGGAATTAGGTGCAGACCGCTCTTCACGAGCAGTCTTATAGACCGTGGTGCCCTTCATGGGCACTTTCACGGTCCGTCAATCTCAGGGACAACAAAATGATGCTACTAGAATTTGCCACAAAAAGGGTTCACGGAAGAGTTCACGGTCCGTCAAGCTTTGTATGGACCGTCTAGCCTCTCGTGAACCAGAGGTAAGTATTTTGTCCCAAGTCAATTCCACGGACCACTGTATGGACCGTGCTGACCTTCATGGGCACTTTCACGGTCCATACTCCATAACCCAGTACTTCTAAGAAACCGACCCGACCCGCGTGAAAGGAAAATTGAATTAAAACGTAAATATTGCTCTTCAAACTCCATAGGTAAGGTTTTTCTCCCTATTTTCTCTTCCATTACGGTTCTTAAGAGGTTTAAAACGGTTCCCATCATCCATAATTCCTAAATTCATCAAAGATTCCAAGCCCTAGTCTTAAGTTCTCAAGAACTTAAAGTCGCAATCACTGATTCATCCTTCTGCGCGAAATTAGTTTCTAAACTCCAAGTAAGTTCTTTGTTCCAGAACCTAGGCCTAAGGGACAGCCCACTAGGCGACCCCAAGTGCACTTTGGTGCATCGCCAAGTCACTTGGGCGAACAAGTAGTCCCATCGCCAAAAGGTCCATCAAAGAACAAGGTTTCTTTCACTCTATTTTGCTAGCATATGTCCTTACTTTCACCCTAGACTTCTTCCTTGCTCAATTAAGTTCTAAAACAGCCTAGACATCCACTTAAGGTTACACTAACCCACACAATGAGGCTCTAGTTAGACCTATCATTTTCTGAGTCGTTACATTATCCCCCCACTTAGGAACATTCGTCCTAGAATGACACTTAAAACATATTAGGGTTAACGACTCAAGAATAGCAGCCCATTACGCATGCAACATCATAAACAATGCACAAAACTAGGAGGAAACCTCAACTTCACATCGAAAAGCTCAATGCAACGTAAGAAAGTAAGAACTTCATCTACAAACTCATTATGCATCAAAACTTCACTTTTCTCATTACATTGGAGGAATTACCTTGTCCAACTCATATCATGATCATCATAACAACATTAAGTACATTATGCAATTTCTTCATAAAAACACATATAGGCATGTTCAACATTTAACCTCATGAAATATATAGACAACTCACACTAAATGCATATCAACAAGAGGAACATAATTCATCTAAAATCATTTTCTCATTCAAACATAAACTCATTAAGAACATGCATATCATAAGGAGACCATGGAAACACATATTCACACATGACTCCAAAAACATGAAACAAGCTACAAGGAACTCTTGGTCTCAAGCTTGAATAGGAATAAAAGGAAAGATATAAGGATATCAAAACTCTCAACAACCTTACTATTCAACATACTATCCCCCACATAGGAGTAAACCCAAGTAAGTCTAACATTAAAACAACATAGGAACCTCAAGAAGACATTCACAACCATAAGGAACTGTCACTTACTGGTGCCTTCATCCGTATTAGCTCCTTTGTTCATGTTAGCTTGAAGAGCATAGAAACAGTTCCACTTTGGAACATCTAGATCCAGGCCTTTAAGAGAAGCTTGTTTGTCCTTCTTTCCTCTAGTCGTAAGACTAGGACAACCTTTCACTTGGTGATTATTCTTTCCACCACAATAGCACCCACTAGTACCGGCTAGGCACTTCCTAAAATTTTTCGCTCCACAACTATGGCAAGTAGGTTTAGAAGATGGAGGTCCATTACCTCTCTCTTGGTTAACCTTAGGAGTGCTTGAAAAATCTTGGTTTGGAGATCTCTTCTTGAACCTAGGTTGACCTAGCTCATCGGATCTACCTCTCTTCAACTCCCTATTCTTCCTTTTAAGTTTGGACTCCTCAATAGATTGAGCATACACCATGAGTCTAGAAATGTTCATATCATCATGGAGCATCGTCGTACGACACTCTTCCTCAACTAGGTCAGATATACCCATAACAAATCGACTCATCTCATCTCTTGGGTTAAACACCAAGGATGGAGCATACTTAGACAATTGGGTAAATTTCAAAGAGTACTTTTGAATATTAATGTTACCTTGCCTAAGGTTGATAAACTCCTCTACTTTAACCTCGCTCTTCTCACGGGGAAAGTACCTACCAAGGAAGGCTTCTTTAAACCACTGCCATTCTATGGGACCCGCTCCAACCTGCCTATTGGCCTTCCATTGAGTAAACCAATTTTGGGCAACATCCTTCAATTGATAAACGGCAAGCTCCACTTTTTCAATATAAGTCACTCCCATAGCATTGACTATCTTATACGCCTCATCCAAAAAATCTTGGGGATCCTCTCCCACCTTAGAAACGAGGAATACCGAAGGAAACCATAGTACACACATTGGTTTTCACATTAGCCTCAACACCCATAGTAGCTTAAGCCGTCATGGCTTGAGCTTGAGTAGTTATGGTTTGATCCATCATCAAAAGAGACGACATAACTTCCTCATTGGTCATAGCCGGGGGATCCACAGAAACTTGATTTCCTTCATTGTCTAGAGGAACTTGGTTGCCTTGAAGACCTTGGGGAGGAATCCCTCATTCACAATATCTGCTTCCATCCTTCTTGGGTTAGGACTTGTATTCATATCCTATAAACACAAGAGAAGGATTAGGAAAAGGAAACTTTTAGATGTAAACTCTAAGGCATGACTTCAAGAATAATGAAAGAAGTGTAACTCCCTAAGATCCTATAGCTTCTCGCTCATAGATGTGTCGCGACTCACACCGATAAACAAGACTCTACTAGACGTGGCTTGTGAGACATCAATCCTAAAAACTATTTCCAAAATCTTTTTCTCTGATACCATGTTTTTCACGACCCAAGGCTAGCCCCTAGATGCGACACGGCGTACTCGACCCCGAAAGGGTCTAATACAAGCCTCATAGCATTTCATTGCATCTGACATAGAAATAGTGCAGAATTAAAACTTATTTAAATCCAAACAATCCAAAATACTCAATAAAAAACTTTTGAAAGACACAATAGAAGTCTAAGTCTCACATGGCCATTTAAACAATGACTAGAAAACTAATGTAGGGTCACGGCCCTTCACAATCGAAAAGACTAATATTGTCTAATACATGAAATAAAGGAAACTTCTAAACATTTGTCCTTAATCTATGAGGACATACCACTAGATCTTGGAAGAATAGCAATCCAAGCACTTCAATCTAGATACAAGCAATCACTTGCCGAAACCTACACTTGTAGTAAAAATATAGAAGAAGAATGGGTTAGCACAATTAAGTACTAAGTATGATAGCCATGCAAAAACATGTTTAGAATGGACATTTTGTTTGAAAGACATGCATGTATGCCATTTTGATAAAATCTCATGAATAAAGAATAAGAGGCATAATATTCAAACAAAACCACATACAAGTCATTTAACCACATTAGAACATAATCAATGTGTAACCCTTTACCTTCACATTTAGCCTTCACCTCAAGTAACCCTCAAGCTATACTTTGTGCAATGTATGGATAGCGTCCCATACCACCATCCACACTAAAGTACCACCTTAAGTTCACCATAAGTGAACTAAGCGTTCAAACTTTCCATCTTCACACAATACTCACACATAAGAGACATAAACCTTTCAAAAGTCATATCATCACATAAGGACCATTACTTAAGACAACCCTAAGTCATACTTGTGCAATGTGCAAGTAGCATCCCATACTAGTACTCACACTAAGTACTCCTTTGAAATCACCATAAGCAAGGCATGTTCATATACAATAAGTCATGACAACGATCCAAGTGTAGCATGCATCATTTACATCATCTCATTTAAGCATATAAGAGTCAACAGTCTTCATTAGCTTCATTTCGGACACATTCATACATTAGCCATTAAGACTTAGAGATCTCACTATGACCCTCTCAAAGCCTACTCGTGCAATGCATGGATGGCATCTCATACTACCACTCACACTTCATAGAACTCATAAAGAAACCATAATGCACATCTCACATGATGGGAATAGGCATTAACCAATATAGACCATTAGAGCTAACTCACAGAATCCGGTGTCATGTAACCCTGCACCGAAGGAAAGTGTTCCACTTGCCTAAGGAAGAACTAAGTGTGTTTTACCTATGTGGGCACATAGTTATGGGATAAGAAAGATGTTCATTGGACTCTAACCTAACATTGGGAGAGTCACCATCTTACCATATCCACTCGTTGTTAGCCTCCATTCCCACAGAGTAGTTCTTTCGTAATACATTGTTGAACTTGAGAGGGCCACCAACATTAGGCTTACCGACCCAAGGTACATTACACGAGAAAGGGCCACCACCATTAGGTCTAGCGATTCAAGGTACATTAAGGATAGCTCATTGACTTTCCAAGAAGGGCCACCACCATTAGGTCTACCCGATACGAAGTTCATCATTTCACTCTATTTTGCTAGCATAGGTCCTTACTTGCACCCTAGACTTCTTCCTTGCTCAATTAAGTTCTAAAACAGCCTAGACATCCACTTAAGGTTATACTAACCCACACAATGAGGCTCTAGTTAAACCTATCATTTTCTGAGTCGTTACATTATCCCCCCACTTAGGAACATTTGTCCTAGAATGACACTTAAAACATATTAGGGTTAACGACTCAAGAATAGCAGCCCATTACGCATCCAACATCATAAACAATGCACAAAACTAGGAGGAAACCTCAACTTCACATTGAAAAGCTCAATGCAACGTAAGAAAGTAAGAACTTCATCTACAAACTCATTATGCATCAAAACTTCACTTTTCTCATTACATTGGAGGAATTACCTTGTCCAACTCATATCATGATCATCATAACAACATTAAGTACATTATGCAATTTCTTCATAAAAACACATATAGGCATGTTCAACATTTAACCTCATGAAATATATAGACAACTCACACTAAATGCATATCAACAAGAGGAACATAATTCATCTAAAATCATTTTCTCATTCAAACATAAACTCATTAAGAACATGCATATCATAAGGAGACCATGGAAACACATATTCACACATGACTCCAAAAACATGAAACAAGCTACAAGGAACTCGTGGTCTCAAGATTGAATAGGAATAAAAGGAAAGATATAAGGATATCAAAACTCTCAACAACCTTACTATTCAACATACTATCCCCCACATAGGAGTAAACCCAAGTAAGGCTAACATTAAAACAACATAGGAACCTCAAGAAGACATTCACAACCATAAGGAACTGTCACTTATTGTTGCCTTCATCCGTATTAGCTCCTTTGTTCATGTTAGCTTGAAGAGCATAGAAACGGTTCCACTTTGGAACATCTAGATCCGGGCCTTTAAGAACTTCATCTACAAACTCATTATGCATCAAAACTTCACATTTCTCATTACATTGCAGGAATTACCTTGTCCAACTCGTATCGTGCTCATCATAACATTATTAAGTACATTATGCATTTTCTTCATAAAACTACATTTAGGCATGTTCAACATTTAACCTCATGAAGCATATATAGACAACTCATAGTAAATGCATATCAATAAGAGGAACATAATTCATATAAACTCATTATCTCATTCAAAGATAAACTCAGTAAAAACATGCATATCATAAAGAGACCATGGAAACACATATTCACACATGACTCCAAAAACATGAAACAAGCTACAAGGAACTATTGGTCTCAAGCTTGAATAGGAATAGAAGGAAAGATATAAGGATATCAAAACTTTCAACAACCTTGCTATTCAACATACTATCCCCAACTTAGGAGTAAACCCAACTAAGGCTAACACAAAAACAACTTAGGAACCTCAAGAAGAGATTCACAACCATAAGGAACTATCACGTACATGTGCATTCATCTGGAGTAGCTTCTTTGTCCTTGTTAGCTTGAAGGGCATAGAAACGGTTCCACTTTGGAACATCTAGATCTAGGCGCTTAAGATATGCTTGTTTGGCCTCCCTTCCTCTAACCGTAAGTGTAGGACAATCTTTCACTTGGTGATCATTCTTTCCATAACCATTGAGCCCACCAGTACCGGCTAGGCGCTTCCCAAAATATTTCTTTCCACAACTATGGCAAGTAGGTTTAGAAGATGGAGGTCCACTACCTCTCTTTTCGTTACCCTTAGGAGTGCTTGAAAATTCTTGGGTTGGAGATCTCTTCTTAAACCTAGGTTGTCCTTGCTACTCAAATCTACCTCTCTTCAACTCCCTATTCTTCCTTTTAAGTTTGGACTGCTCAATAGATTAAGCATACACAATGAGTCTAGAAATGTTCATATCATCATGGAGCATTGCCGTACGGTACTATTCCTCAACAAGGTCGGATATACCCGTAACAAATCGACTCATCTCATCCTTTCGATTAGACACAAATGATGGAGCATACTAAGACAATTGGGTATATTTCAAAGTGTACTCTTGAACATTCATGGTACCTTGCCTAAGGTTGATAAACTCCTCTAACTTAACCTCCCTCTTCTCACGGGTAAAGTACCTACCAAGAAATGCTTCTTTAAAAAACTCCCATTCTATGGTACCCGCTCCAACTGGCCTATTGGTCTTCCATTGAGTAAACCAAAATTGGGCAACATCCTTCAATTGTTAGGCAAAAAGTTATATTTTTTCAATAGAACTTACTCCCATAGCATTGACTATATTATACATCTCATCCAAAAACTTTTGGGGATCCTCTCCCACCTTAGAACATAGGAATACTGGAGGATTCATCCTCACAAAGTCTCACAATCTAGAAGCCATAGCACTCACATTGGGGTTCACATTAGCCTAAACTACCCTAGTTCATGGCTTGAGCTTGAGTAGATACGGCTTGAGCCGTCATCAACAGAGCCGACCTAACTGCCTCATTGGTCATAGCCGGGTGATCCACCGGAACTTGATTTCCTTCATTGCCTAGAGGAACTTGGTAGCCTTAAAGACCTTGGGGAGGAGCTTCCTCATTCACAATCTCCTCTTCCATCCTTCTTGGGTTAGCCCTTGTATTCATATCCTATAAACATTAGAGAAGGGTTAGGAAAAGGACACTTATAGATCTAAACTCTAAGGCACGACTTCCAGAATAATGAAAGAAGTGTAACTCCCTAACGTCCTATAGCTTCTCGCTCATAGATGTGTCACGACTCACACCAATGAACAAGACTCTACTAGACGTGGCTTGTGTGACATTAATCCTAAAAACCATTTCCAAAATCTTTTTCTGTGATACCATGCTTGTCACGACCCAGGGCTAGCCCCTAGATGCGACACGGCGTACTCGACCCCGAAAGGGTCTAATACAAGCCTCGTAGCATTTCATTGCATTTGACATAGAAATAGTGCTGAATTATAACTTATTTAAATCCAAATAATCCAAAATACTCATTAAAAATCTTTTGAAAAACACAGCGGAAGTCTAAGTCTCACATGGCCATCTAAACAATGACTTGAAAACTAAAGTAGGGTCATGGCCTTTTACAATCGAAAATACTAATAATGTCTATTACATGAAATAAATGAAACTTATAAACAGTTGTCCTCAATCTATGAGGACATATCACTTGATCTTGGAAGAATAGCAATCCAAGCACTTCATTCAAGATAGAAGCAATCATTTGCTAAGACCTACACTTATAGTAAAAGCATAGAAGAAGAATGGGTTAGCACAATTAGGTACTTAGTATGATAGCCATGCAAAAACATGCTTAAAACGAACATTTTGTTTGAAAGTCGAGCTTGTAAACCATTTTGATAAAATCTCATGAATATAGAATAACATGCATAATATTCAAACATACATACAAGTCATTTAACCACATTAGAACATAATCAACATGTAACCCTTTACCTTCACATTTAGCCTTCACCTCAAGTAACCCTCAAGATATACTTTATGCAATGTACGGATAGCATTCCATATCATCATCCACACTAAAGTACCACCTTAAGGTCACCAAAAGTGAACTTACCATTCAACATTTCCATCTTCACACAATACTCACACATAAGAGACCTAAACTTTTCAAAACTCATATCATCACATAAGGACCATCACCTAAGACAACCCTAAGTCTACTTGTGCAATGTGCAAGTAGCATCCCATCCTACTACTCACACTAAGTACTCCTTTGAAGTCACCATAAGCAAGGCACGTTCATATACAATAATTCATGAAAAGGAATTAACTCATGATACGATCCAAGTATAGCATGCATCATTTACATCATCTCATTTAACCATATAAGGTTCTTTATTCTTCATTAGCTTCATTTAGGACACATTTATACATTAGCCATTAAGACTTAGAGAACTCACTATGACCCTATCAAATCCTACTCGTGCAATGCATGGATGGCATCTCATACTACCACCCACACTTCATAGAACTCATCAAGAAATCATAATACACATCTCACATGATGGGAATACGTATTAACCGACATAGACCATGAGAGCTAAATCATGGAATCCGGTGTCATGTAACCCTACACCGAAAGAAGGTGTTCCAGATTCCTTAGGTAGAACTAAGTGTGTTTTACCTATGTTGGCACATAGTTATGGGATAAGAAAGATGTTCATTGGACTTTAACCTAACATTGGGAGAGTCACCAACTTACCATATCCACTCGGTGTTAGCCGCCATTCCCACGGAGTAGTTCATTCACATTACATTGTTGAACTTGAGAGGGCCACCAACATTAGGCCTACCGACCCAAGGTACATTACACCAGAAATGGCTACCACCATTAGGTCTACCTATTCAAGGTACATTAATGATAGTTCGTTGACTTTCCAAGAAGGGCCACCAACACTAGGTCTACCGATTCATGATATCACACATGGAAAGGCCACCAACATTAGGTCTACCTCTTCAAGGTTTTAACATTACATTACTTCCTAACCACCTCATGAAGGGCCACCAACATTAGGTTTACCGATCCAACGTTTATCCTAGAATACTTTATTCTTCATTCATTTATTCATGAAAGGTTACCAATATTAGGTCTACCAATTCAAGACCTTAAGATTTTAAGTCAAGATACATTCATTGTACAAGAAGAGGATGTCTAAGCCTACCAATTCAAGATAAAAACACATAGGAGAAAACCTTCACATTCAATCATCATCATTCAAGTGTGCTAATTGAGATTATGCTTTCAATCAATAACACAATTACATTCTAAACATGATCATTATACATTCATAGGAATCACACACATATACTCTACATCATGATCATACATAGATCCTTCATATATAGAGGTACAAGGAAGTTATCCATCAATTCAATACCACAATATAAATAGTAAGTAAACACCTCCACCTTTCTAGTGGATCAAATTGATCATGCACAATTTTACTTCAATATGTAATTTGATCATAATTTACCCTTCAAGGCCATGAGTCTCAAATCACAAACAAACCAACAAGTTACTACAATTATGGCATAGATAATGACACAATTCTATAACCCAAAAAATTTAGACATATTCCATTCATAAGCTTTCATAATCATCAAACCCACATCATAAGGGCACAATTAGGAATTGAAAGAATTCATGGGTTCATAGAGTATTTTCATCATAAATTATCAATTAAACACTAATATAATCATAATATGTCATTAATAACCATTTGAAAATCTTTGGTGAAAGAACCCATGAGATTAAGTAAAACCCTAGGTTATTGATAACTTGAAATCACCTTGAAATTGGTTCCTTGAATGAAAAGTTAAACAAGGATGAAGACTACCATACCTTCCTATAGATTTCCCATGAAAGTTGAGGAAGAAACATCCTGAATCTTCGAGCCTTAACCTCCCCTCCTTCTTCTTCATCAATGGAGCAATTCAAGTGAGACAAATATTTAAGAGTAGATGGGTCTTCTTTTAATTCTATTTGGAGTGACTTAATTGAAGGGATTCAAGTCTAAAAAGCGTTTTATAGTTGCTGGTAAAAGAATAGAATAATAAGGACTCAACTTTGGAAAGGAACTAAGCACCTACAAAATTAAAACTTAAAAATCTACACCTTGCCCGACTTACCTCACCCTTTGACCCTAATGGCTCGCCAATGGCACTAAGCGACTCGCCAAGTGCACCCTTGGCTCGCCCATTTTTCCAGTATGCTCGCCAAGGGCACTCTAGAGAATCACCAAGTCACTTGGGAGATCAATTAGTCCCATCGCCAAAATGTCTATCAAAGAACCAGATTTCTTTCACTCTATTTTGCTAGCATAGGTCCTTACTTGCACCCTAGACTTCTCCCTTGCTTAATTAAGTTCTAAAACAGCCTAGACATCCAGTTAAGGTTACACTAACCCACACGATAAGGCTCTAGTTCAACCTATCATTTTGAGAGTCGTTACATTATCCCCCACTTAGGAACATTCGTCCTAGAAGGACACTTAAAACACACTAAGGGTTAACGATTCAAGACTAGCAGCCCATTATGCATGCAACATCATAAACAATGCATAAAACTAGGAGGAAACCTCAACTTCACATCAAAAGGCTCAACGCAACGTAAGAAAGTAGGAACTTCATCTAGAAACTCATTATGGATCAAAACTTCACATTTCTCATTACATTGGAGGAATTACCTTGTCCAACTCATATCATGCTCATCATAACAACATTAAGTACATTATGCAATTTCTTAATAAAAACACATTTAGGCATGTTCAACATTTTACCTCATGAAGCATATAGACAACTCATACTAAATGCATATCAACAAGAGGAACATAATTCATATAAACTCATTTTCTCATTCAAACTTAAACTCATTAAGAACATGCATATCATAAGAAGACCATGGAAACACATATTCACACCTGACTCAAAAAACATGAAACAATCTACAAGGAACTCTTGGTCTCAAGCTTGAATAGGAATAGAAGGAAAGATATAAGAATATCAAAACTCTCAACAACCTTACTATTCAACATACTATCCCCCACATAGGAGTAAACCCAACTAAGGCTAACATGAAAACAACATAGGAACCTCAAGAAGACATTCACAACCATAAGGAACAATCAATTACCGGTGCCTTCATCTTGATTAGCTTATTTGTCCTTGTTAGCTTGAAGAGCACAGAAATGGTTCCACTTTGGAACATCTAGATCCGGGCCTTTAATAGAAGCTTGTTTGGTCTCCATTCCTCTAGCCGTAAGAGGACAATCTTTCACTTGGTGATCATTTTTTACAGAACCATAGCACCCACTAGTAATAGCTAGGCACTTCCCAAAATACTTTTTTCCATAACTATGGCAAGTAGGTTTAGAAGATGGAGGTCCATTACCTCTCTCTTGGTTACCCTTAGGAGTGCTTGAAAAATCTTAGTTTGGAGCTCTCTTCATGAACCTAGGTTGACCTTGCTCATCAGATCTACCTCTCTTCAATTCCCTATTCTTCCTTTTAAGTTTGGACTCCTTAATAGATTGAGCATACACCATGAGTCTAGAAATGTTCTTGTCATCATGGAGAATCACTGTACGACACTCTTCCTCAACTAGGTCGGATACACCCATAACAAATCGACTCATCTCATCCCTTGGGTTAGACACCAAGGATTGAGCATACCTAGACAATTGGGTAAATTTCAAAGAGTACTCTTGAACATTCATGTTACCTTGCCTAAGGTTGATAGACTCCTCTACCTTAACATGCATCTTCTCATGGGGAAAGTACCTACCAAGGAATGCTTCTTTAAACAACTCCCATTCTATGGGACCCACTCCAACCGGCCTATTGGCCTTCCATTGACTAAACCAAATTTAGGAAACATCCTTCAATTGATAGGGGGCAAGTTCCACTCTTTCAATAGAAGTCACTCCCATAGCATTGACTATCTTATACACCTCATCCAAAAACTCTTGGGGATCATGTCCCACCTTAGAACCTAGGAATACCGGAGGATTCATCCTCACAAAGTCTCTCAACCTAGAAGCCATAGTACTCACATTGGAGTTCACATTAGCCTCAACACCCCTAGTAGCTTAAGCCGTCATGGCTTGAGCTTGAGTAGTTACGGCTTGAGCCATCATCAAAAGAGCTGACCTAATTTCCTCATTGGTCATAGCTGGGGGATCCACTGAAACCTGATTTCCTTCATTGCCTAGCGGAACTTGGTCTCCTTGAAGACCTTGAGGAGGAACTCCCTCATTCACAATCTCTTCTTCCATTCTTTTTGGGTTATCCCTTGTATTCATATCATATAAAGACAAGAGAATGGTTAGGAAAAGGACACTTATAGATCTAAACTCTAAGGCACGACTTCAAGAATAATGAAAGAAGTGTAACTCCCTAAGGTCCTATAGCTTCTCTGTCACGACCCAGGGGTACCCCCTAGACATAACATGGCATAGTTGACCCCTAAGCTTTCGTATACAATCCCTTAGCACATTTTTAACATAAGATAATAGAAAATATGGGAAAATTCAAAACTTTTACAATCGAAGTCATTTTAATAAAAGCAAACGGAAGACTTTCTAGACTTAGTCTCAAACTATCTAATACAACATTTTGAATAAAATCTTGGGGCACAGCCCATACAATAGTCTTGACATGAAAATAAAAGACATAAAGGTAAAGTGGGTTTTGTCCTCGAAGCTATGAGGACTCACCAAGATCTTCAACTCTTCTAGATCCTTGAAACCTAACCTCCAAAGCAACTCAAGCCTCCATCCCTATATTTGGTTAGAATGTAGGCAATATGTGTTAGTACAAAATGTACCAAGTATGAAAGCTAGCACAACATCATAAGAGCATCTCAAATGGTTAGTCAACATAAGACATAAGCATAAGAGATAATAACATGGTTTATCAATATAGCCATCGAATAATCATCGACGCAAGCATCATATAACCATAACTCAACATAAGATATATTTAATGAGCATTGCTGATACATCATGTTCATGGCATAGTATTTACTTAGACCTCCATGGTTACATACTTCAACCTTAAGTCCTTCATGGTACAAGAGAACTACTTCACAAGCCACCACCAAGTATACTTGTGCATTGCAAGGATAGCATCTCATACTACCATCCAAGCTAAGTACCTCTCTTTCATCATTCTTGGGCATACTCCACCTTCACACTCAAGACTTAGGTCTTCATGTCATCTTAATTATAATATACGTACAAGGTTAACTCTTAAGCTTCTATATGCCATAAGGGCACCATACTTTTAAGTAACCCTAAGACACAACTATGCAATGCATGAAAGGCATTGTTGATTCCACAAATTGGACTCATTTAGGGCTATATTTTAATAGAAATTGTGTCCTCAAATACCTATTTTATCTCAATATCTGATGAAAACCCTTAAGTTTCAAGTATTTCAAGTTTTAAGGAGAGTAGGGACACTACATCGTAAAAAAGAACGAAAAGGCTTAAGAGAATGAAGAAATGAATGCCTGAGGATCTCCGAGTCCACTTGGTGAGTCACCGAAGGGTCTTACTTCACCTTTTGTTCCAGTGTGCTGAGCCTTGAAGGAAAAGATCAAGTCGGCGGAAAACAGGAGCAGTTGGCGCATCGCCGAGAAATTCCGTGAAGCAGTACCATGTCGCCCAATAACCTAGAGCACGAAGATGTTGATGGCTGGTGCAAGAAGGCGATGAACTACACCAAAGGGTGAATCGCCGAGTTGATCGGCAATTCTGACTAACGACGTTGAATGATCCGCTGCAGCATAAATCTGTGAAAACTATAAATACTAGTTAGAGTTTTAGTTTTAGTGTGGAACAATTATTATAATTTTCAGTATAAAATATTCGATTTTCATATTTTTTTCTCTGAGTTTGAGAGGGTTTGAAGANAGAAATTCCATGAAGCAGTACCATGTCGCCCAATAACCTAGAGCACGACGATGTTGATGGCTGGTGCAAGACGGCGATGAACTACACCAAAGGGTGAATCGCCGAGTTGATCGGCAATTCCGACTAACGACGTCGAATGATCCGCTGCAGCATAAATCTGTGAAAACTATAAATACTAGTTAGAGTTTTAGTTTTAGTGTGGAACAATTATTATAATTTTCAGTATAAAATATTCGATTTTCATATTTTTTTCTCTGAGTTTGAGAGGGTTTGAAGACTTGAACAAGAAGAGGGTTTCATCTCCAAGGATTTGGACTTGGGTCTCTTGGATTCTTCATTCTTGGCCTGTAACAAGACTTAAATGTTCGTACCATTGAATGCAAGCTCATTTAGGTATAAATTTCTATCTCTTGATATGTGGCTAAAAACCCCAATTATTGAGGTGTGATTAAGCGAATATGGGTTAACATAATTGTTGGGTCTGGCTTGCTGATAGTTTAAATGTAGTTTAATGGTGATTTTTTCTAGTAGTTGTGGTTGAATCTAATGGATTTGTAGTTGCAACTACAAGTTCACTTATGTGATTTTGGCTTGCTCGAGAGAGAAGTCACGAAACTAAGACCACTAGGTTGATGGCCTAAGAAGTGGGTCAACATGAGGCTCAGCCCAAGAGGGTGCCCATATCCTGACACTCAGCTCGAGAGAGTGAGTAGGGTAAGGCGTAGACTAGTCTTAATGCGGCAAGTGGGTGTCTGAGAGGAACCCATTTGAAACTGGGTAAGTTGCTCGAGAGAGAACTTATTCCCATATAAAGCTTAGCCTAGTCACTATTACTCTATAAATTTTCTATCGAAAGCATGAACCCAATACTTTAGATTAACCCGTATTCCGGTCACATCCCAAGAATCCTCCTCTCATTGTTAGATTTTCTTGTTAATCTTGCTAATTTTAGTTTATTTGTAACAAAATTCCTATTTGATATTTGACACTTTTGTATCACCCTCTTTATTTACTATGTTTTTATTCGTTAACTTCTTTAGCTACCACTAATTAGAATGAAATTCTAATTTGCTATTAATTCTCAAATCCACTCCGTGGGGACACGACCCCAACCCTTGGTTGGATTACTATACTATTTCACGATCGTAGACACCCGAACTGTAAGACGTATCATTGATTACACAAGCATCAAAATGGCACCGCTTTCGGGGATTGGTGTTATTTAAAGAATTTTTAGATTAGTAGAATTTGTGTTCTTCTTAGTTGTAGTATACTAACTTAATTTTTAGTTTTGTTTTGTTGGTTTATCTGTATCCAAACAGAGGAAGTAAGCATGACAAGCAGTACTCGGGAGCTAATGGAGTTTCCTCCATTAGAAGTGATGATATTCCGGGATCGTATCCTCACCTTCAAGAAATTGGAAGGTGAACGGATCCACAAGTCATGGGCAAGGTTTAATGACATGATTACTCAATGCCCAACTCATAACATTCTCGATATAGCACTCCTAGACTGCTTCTACAGAATTCTTGATCTCGAAAACAAGAGGGTGGTCGACCAACTCATTCCAGGAGGCCTTGCAAAATAGTCATATGTGAAAGCAGCCCGACTGTTTAATCAAATGGCTGAAACGCACCAAGAGGTAGAAAAAGACTTCATGTTGGCCTCCATTATGACTTAGATTGATGAGTTAGCCAAGAACTACATCCCAAGAACTTAAATGGCTGAAACGCACCAAGATTGAAGTCTAGTACAAAAGGAAGGATAAATACATCCCACCTAATGAGCGAAGAAATCCTAAGGACAATGAGGTTAAACGCCTTGAGGGCATGATCTCAATCATTCTCCACAAGGTAACTGAGGAAGATAAAGCTGGAAGAAATGAAGGAAGACATTGAAGGGATAAAGAGATTGATTTGGTCTTAATCCAGAGCTGTCCAGCTGCTCGAGAAACTTATAGGTCATGCGCCGGCCGATCTACACTCGTAACAAAACAAGGGGATGCCTATTGATACTGTGGCTAACCCCAAAAATGGAATTTGACAGCTGACATTCGTCGTGCCACGACGTTAACTAAGGTGCTGTTTGGGAGGCAACCCAAAACCCTTAATTGCTTTAAATTATGTTATCTTTGAAATAAAGGTGTTTTAATTTTGTAAGATTGGGCATGAAAAGTTTGTGAAAAGTACAGGATGAATTGCACAAGTTTAATTGGTGAATCACCGACCAAAATCAGAGATCCCGACAAAGACCGTTGTTTGGATCCTTACTTTAACTGAAGGTCCTGTAAAACTAGGCGAGGTAGATAAACACTCGGCGGATCACTGAGTAGCGGAGAAAATTCAACTAATATCGCCGAATGGGTGAGATCTGAAGGATTTTTATAAAGCCAAGGGTCTTGACTTTCAACCTCTTTCATATTCCCTCACTCTCGATTTTTGCAAAATCGCACTTACTTAGTATTTTCAGAATTTTCGCACCTCGTAAATATTCTAGCTGCTTTAGTAATGCTTGGATCTGTACTAACCTGCTGCCTAGCATCACGGTCTTGACTTAATCTGCCTAAAAGGTTGGTTCTTCAAACCTTGCATCTAATTGTGATATTTATACTTTAATCGCAAGTAAGTTTATCATATGTCGTGTGTTGTGCATTTTTGATAAATTTAGACTATTCGGAATGCTGAGGCGAGCTAGCCGAATCACTTGGTGGTTCACCAAATGACCCAATCTCGCTTTTAATTTCATGTTACTTGTGATAAGGGCTCTGTAACTTTCGGCCAGAAATCTTTGATCACCAAAAGTGTTTGGCGACTCGCCGAAAGTCTCCTTGGTCGTCCTTTTGTTTGCACACCTGAACCTTTTCGTATTGTATCCTTCGGTGGATAAAATTCTACTCGCCAAAGAAACTTGGTGACTCACCGATCTATTCGGCGAGTTTTTCTGCAATTGTGCCCCTCCGAATTTGATTTAGTTGTTTTAACTTCTTCCGAATTCTTTTGCAGAAATGGCTCGATCTAAAGTTGCAGGAAGAAGCAGGCCACCCCAAGATAAAACAAAAGGGATTACAATCAACGAGGATGCAGATGCAGTCAGAAGCAAGGTTGTTAAGGGTAAGGGCAAACACAGGACCCTTGAATTACCAGATGCAAGCACTGACAATAATAACTTTTATAGAAATGACCCCAACCAATCTGAAAGCAAAAGAGTGGGTTCTGATGAGGATGATCTGTTAATAGCACAGAGGGTTGAGTAGCAAACTAAGAAGCTGAACGATCCATCCAGGGCCAGGACTCCCTAGCCTACCACTACTACACCTCCAGTGCCAGAGCAGGCAATGGTATTAGCACTTCCAGTACAAGATTCTCCGCCTAAATCAATGAATCGAGTAAAAGCTGAGGGTCTGAGGAAAATTCTAGAGGAAAAGCGTCTGTCCATAGCGGGGTTATAGAGAGGCACCCAGAGATAATGGAGTGTCTGAGATACCACAAGTTCCAAATCTTCACAAAACCCCGTGGCCCTTATATTCCAAACTGGGTAAGAGAGTGATATAGTGCATACAGTGCACTAATACCCCAGCAAAATTAGCTAGCAACAGCCTTCAAAGAAATTGACTATGTGGTTGTCAAAGGCAGGAGGGTGAAGTGTGATAGTGAGGAAATCAATGCGGTCTTGGGGATGTCCACGAATATTGGGGATCACTGCCAGTACTTGATCAGAACAAAGAAGCTGGATGAGATGAAAGTGTGGTTAGTCCTACTAATTTCAGATGAGAGTCCAAAGTGGTCAGCGGAAGGAGTTCCAATTGAATAGAAAGAACTAAACATTACCACAAGGTTTTGATTTGGTTTTATTAGCAACACAATTATGTCGTCCCAAAATGAGTCGATCTTTTACCTTGCCAAGGCAGCTTGCCTGGGTTTCATCCTAGAGGAGACTCAGATAAACTTGGGTACAATCATTGCTTCAGAGATACTTGTGCATGTAAGACACAGCCGAACCTCACTTCCATTCCCAGTCTTGATCACAGAATTATGCAAACGGGCCCGAGTGACTCGAGATGCCAAGAAGGATGTGGAAGTGATGCCACAGCCTCTACTGATATCTAGAAGATCAAAGTTGAATATCTTTAGGACCAAGCGGAAAAGTAACAAAAGGAAGTTGTGGCCACTAGATCTACACCTGCAGAGGGATCTTTGCCTACTTAGACACCTGAGGCTTCAGGTATATCCATTGCCAGTGCTACTCCTGCTAATACTCCAAGTTCTTCTGTTGCTGCTCGGTGTCTAAGAACCACTAATGTTGTGGCTGTTTCCCGGCCTCCACTCACCCAGTCTTCCCTATTATGGATGGGACAGCTGGCCCTTTCTGCTGATCGTCGGGTTGCTAGTCTAGAGGCCTCTGTTCCAGGCATGATCCAAATTGCCCCAACTGATGTTGTGACACCTTTGAGCACTACCATTGATGCCCTAGTGTCCAGGATAGCGGCGTGTGAGCACAACCAAGGGTCCACAGAGGAGGTGACGGCTTTAAAAACTGCCATTGCTAAACTGCGAAAAGATGTAGACCACCTGAAGTCCACCGATATGTCCATGGTCTTTGGAATAGTGGAGATTCTAGACATGCCTGAGATGCCTCAGACCACCACTGCGCATGGGGATAGAGAGAACTAGATATCCGTTCCTGAGTCAGAAGCAAAGACTGATGAAGAGATGTTTGAGGAGACTGAGGGAGTTGCAGATGAAGACCTAACAGAAATGGAAGCAATTATAATAGATGTTGTTGTGAAAGCTTCCTTAGCACCTGTTGCGGGATCCATTGGAGTTGGTCCTTCTGGGGGTCACTCCGGGCACTGATGCCCTGGCAGATGGAACGACTGTTTAGACAGGATTCCCTTTTTACCTCCCTCTCTGTCTTTATTTAAATTACTTTTGTATGTTTGTTATTTGCATTTGAGGAAAAATTGCTTTTATTTGTGGTGGGGTGAGGCCCACCTTTGCGTGCTATTTGATGTTTGAACACCCCTTGAGCCTTACCTTTCTTTGGAAGAAACTTGATGAAAATTAGACCTTTCTTAATCCATCACCCATAATTCTCATGAATTTGTGGTTAGTTTGAATAGCCAACTTAGGCCAAAAGCCTAAGTTGGGGATGTGGTGAAAAGAGAAGACAAATCAAGAAGTGCAAGAAAGACCCTCCTACCCATGGTTTTGAGGAAAATGGAAGCCCTCCATATAAAAAAAGGCAGAAAAGTAAAAGAAAAAGAATGAAAAAGAAAAGTTATGGAATAAAGTTGAAAAATGAAAGGGGGTTCTCAAACAATCCATGGAAAGTGAATAATAGGATGACTTATAATCACAAATGAAAATGATGAAGGAGGAAGGAAAGGAAATGTTGTGAGCACCACATCTCATGAGGATGAAACTCACTGAGCTTAGATGGCCATACCTTTGCACTCACCCCCATTACAAGCCTTGTTAAGACCTTTGTGATCTTGAGAGAGTCAAAACAAATGTTGATTGGAAAATACGGGCAAACTTATGGGTGAAATTATGCATTATGTTCTTCTTTGTGAGTGTGAGCGTTGCATCTAATTCCAAAGCTTTAAATTGTGAAACCATTGTGTGAATATGGAATCATTCTTTGTTTGAGGGCATTTGAACACTATAGTTGAGCTTGAACTTGCATTTGAAGCAAGTATTGTGAGCATGAGATTCATTCATATTAGTGAGTCACAACTTGAATATTTGAGTGCACATTTGATCTTTGCATAAGTAATTGAGTCTTGTTGTGTGCATTCATGATTGAGTCTTGTGTAGCACTATTCGAGAGACCCTTTTTGAATGACTGGACTTGAGTTTGCTTGAGGACAAGCAAAAGTTTAAGTTGGGGGTGTTGATAAGTCCACAAATTGGACTCACTGAGGGCTATATTTTAATAGAAATTGTGTCCTCAAATACTTATTTTATCTCAATATCTGATGAAAACCCTTAAGTTTTAGGTATTTGAAGTTTTGAGGAAAGCATGGACACTACGTCGCAAAAAGGAACGAAAGGCTGAAAAGAATGAAGAAATGAAGGCCTGAGGATTGCCGAGTCCACTTGGCGAGTCGCCAAAGGGTCTTACTTCGTCTTTTGTTCTAATGTGCTGAGACCTGAAGGAAAGGATCAAGTCAGCGGAAAAAGAGAGTAGTTGGCGCATCGCAGAGAAGTTTTGCGAAGCAGTACCATATAGCCCAATGACCCAGAGCACAATGATGTTGAGGGCTGGTGCAAGACGACGGTGAACTACACCAAAGGGCGAATTGCCGAGTTGATCGGCGTTTCCGACTAACGATGCACAATGATCCGCTGCAACATAAATCTTTGAAAACTATAAATACTAGTTAGAGTTTTAGTTTTAGTGTAGAACAATTATTATAATTTTCAGTCTAGAATATTAGCTTTTCATATTTTTGCTCTGAGTTTGAGAGGGTTTTGACGACTTGAACAAGAAGAGGGTTTCATCTCCAAGGATTTGGACTTGGGTCTCTTGGATTCTTCATTCTTGGCCTATAAAAAGACATAAATCTTCGTACCCATTTGAATGCAAGCTCATTTAGGTATAATTTTTTGTCTCTTGATGTGTGGCTAAAAACCCCAATTCTTGGGGTGTGATTTAGTGAATATGGGTTAAGATAATTGTTGGGTCTTGCTTGCTGATAGTGTAAATGTAATTTAATGATGATTTCGTCTAGTAGTTGTGGTTGAATCTAATGGATTTGTTGTTGCAAATACAAGTTCACTCATGTGTTTTCGGCTTGCTAGAGAGAGAAGTCGTGAAACCCAGACCAATGGATTGTTGGCCGAAGGAGTGGGTCGACATGAGGCTCAACCCGAGAGGGTAAGCCCTAGTCCCATATCCTAACACTCAGCTCGAGAGTGTGAGTGGGGTAAGGCGTAGGTTGGTCTTCATGCAGTAAGTTAGTGTCCGAGAGGAACCCATTTGAAACGGGGTAAGTTGCTCGAGAGAGAACTTATTCCCACATAAAGCTTAGCCTAGTCACTATTACTCTATAAATTTTCTATTGAAAGCATGTACCCAATACTTTAGATTAACCCGTATTCCGGTCAAATCCCAAGAATCCCCCTCTCATTGTTAGATTTTCTTGTTAATCTTGCTAATTTTAGTTTATTTGTGACAAAACCCCCATTTGATAGTTGACACTTTTGTATCACCCCCTTTATTTACTATGTTTTTATTCATTAGCTTCTTTAATTACCCCTAATTAGAATGAAATTCTAATTTTCAATTAATTCTCAAAACCACTCCCTTGGGACATGACCCCAACCCTTGGTTGGGTTACTATACTATTGCACGATCGTAGACACCCGAACTGTAAGACGTGTCATTGATTATGCAAACATCAGGCATCCCATACTACCCTTCACACTAAGCATAGCCTTGAAGTCATCCTAGTCATATTCACCCTACTTTGGCCTCATTATTAGCTTAACTCTCATAACTAAGGGAATCTCTCAGCTTTAGTCAACTATAACTAGGAAAGGCAACTCTAGCCTAATCCTATCTTAAGACTTCTCTTTAATGACCCAAAGTCATACTTGTGCAATGCATGCATAGCATCCCATAATACTATACATGCTAAGTACTACCTTTAGGTCCTCATGCTAACACTTCTTGGTTTGGAGCCTAGTTCCTCTCTTTAACTTTAGAACACTATGAGGTACTTTATTAAGTAAGTCTTAGTTCAACTATGCTTTAGAACACTATGAGATATTTCTCAAGCATGTCTTAGTACATAGGATATGGAGATTGCTACTAAGAACCTTAACTCCACTATATGAAGGTTCCCATCTCAAGAGACCTAACTTTGGGACAACCCACACTCTACTACATAAGAGTTCCCCCTTTAACTTGTTCCCTCTTTCGGGTATAGGCTTTCCCGAGTGATTGGAAAGATTTTAGACTGCCAGAGAAAAAGAGCTATCTAACCCTGATATCCTTGGTACTGTCCCTGCAGAGAAAGATATGGATTTCCCAAAGAGTGCTTTTCCGGTGCGGTGTAACCAACAACTCAAGGCTATCAAGGGAAGGAGTTGCAGGACCAGAGTTCTATCTCAGATCTACAGAATGACAAGTTTTTTTCTCGAAAACCACTCTTAGGGCAGGTTCCACGTGGGGTTGGATATCGAAGGTTCCTTACAAGCGTCCTCACATCAACTAGGTGTTGCTCTCCTTTCTTCTTGGAGTCCGGACCCTATCTTGTTTGACACTCCACCTCATCTTCAATATCCACTTGAGGCCAAGCATACACCTCAAGGTTTACTTGTTAAGCCTTGCTTAACACTCATCTCTCGTGGAAGGATGTCCTTGACAATCAATCTATGTTCAAGTGATTCTATCACTTTCATCTATCAAGCATTCCTAAGGTAGGTTAGGTGAGTATAGGCCTTTCACCACAATTCAACCTACTAGACTTCTATCCTCTTTTAGATTTTACTCTCAAGCCTTTTCATCAATAGTTATTCACATTAGTTTCACCCTAAAGCCCTAACTATCATGATCACTAACCCTACTCTTAAGGTTCCTTTCTTAATCTCTTCTTTATACCTAGATTTCAAGGTAATTTGATCACATCTTTCATTATTAGGTGATTCTAGTCTTAATTGAGCATAAAGGTTCAATTCTAACTTTACAAGTCAAGATCTTTCCTATTCAATCAAGTCTAGTTCAATTCATTATTAGATGATCCTAACTATGATCAATTAGTATTCAAGATATTGAAATAGGAAGATCACTTTAGAACCTTAAATTTTGCCTCTAATGGAATAAACCCACAAAGATCACATTCATCAATTTAGATTAGGGTTCATCATAGAAACACGTGAAATCATCACATTATCATTAATCAAAGCTAAATCAATCATAATTGGGTGATATCCACTAGATTGGAATCACACCCAAGCCCTACCCACAATGCAAACACAACCCTAGCTAGAATTAGGTTTTTTAGTTCACAATTGGGTGGGGGAGGGGGGGGGGGGACTATGGGGGCTCCATGGATGGAAGAACCCATGGATGATTAAGCTTCACATACCTTTAATAAATTCCATAAACAAATCTTGAAATCAATGGTGAATCGACCTAGATGTTGTCCCTCTTCTTCTTCTTCTTTCCTTCTAGAGAGAGAATTTCTTGAGAGTAGTTTGGGAGTTCTAAGATGAATGAGTTAAAGTGATTAGTTTAGGGTATATTAACTATTTAGGGAGGTTAATTAACTAACTAGTCGCCCCTCCTAACCACTAAACTAATTACTAAACTAACCCTCAACTCCTCACTTAAAACTAATTAACAAAAACTGGCAGCACCTACGAGACCCATCCACGGACCGTGGATGGGTCTACTGGACGTGGTGGGTCTCATGGTTTGGGTCAGAGACTCATATTGTTCAGGGTATTGCAGGCCCTGACCTATGCCAATGACCTACGGGGTAGGTTTATCTAAGGGGCGTCAATAGGGGTCGTGAATCAAGCTGTTTTGACAGCTTTTTGGGCAGTGTTGGGGTCCTCCTCAAGGACCCCTTGGGTGGTTCTGGGAGAGTCATTCCCAGATGTTTTACCCCTAAACATGTCATTCTAAGTACGGGAGTCCTTTTTCTTGATTTTAACACTCATACGACACTCCAAAACTCCACTACAAGACTCTACAACACACTAGTTCAACTCGCTAAAATATGGAGTGTTACATTCTCGCCCATAGATGTGTCGCGACTCACACCGATGAACAAGACTCTACTAGACGTGGCTTTTGAGACATCAATCCTAAAAACCACTTCCAAAATCTTATGCTATAATACCATGTTTGTCACGACCCAAGGCTAGCCCCTAGATGCGACACGACGTACTTGACCCCGAAGGAGTCTAATACAAGCCTCATAGCATTTCATTGCATTTGACATAGAAATAGTGTGGAATTAAAAATTATTTAAATCCCAACAATCCAAAATACTCATTAAAAATCTTTTGAAAGACACAACGGAAGTCTAAGTCTCACATGGCAATCAAAACAATGACTTCAAAACTAAAGTAGGGTCACGGCCCTTTACAATCGAAAAGACTAATATTGTCTATTACATGAAATAAAGGGAACTTCTAAACACTTGTCCTCGGTCTATGAGGACATACCACTTGATCTGGGAAGAATAGAAATCCAAGAACTTCAAGAAGCAACCACTTGTTGAGACCTACACTTGTAGTAAAAACATAGAAGAAGAATGGGTTAGAACAATTAAGTACTAAATATGATAGCCATGCAAAAACATGCTTAAAATGGACATTTTGTTTGAAAGTCATGCTTGTATGCCATTTTGATAAAATCTCATGAATATAGAATAACAGGCATAATATTCAAACATAACTACATACAAGTCATTTACCCACATTAGAACATAATCAACATGTAACCCTTTACCTTCACATTTAGCCTTCACCACAAGTAACCCTCAAGCTATACTTTGTGCAATTTATGGATAATGTCCCACACCACCATCCACACTAAAGTACCACCTTAAGGTCACCAAAACTGAACTTACCATTCAACCCTTCCATCTTCACACAATACTAACACATAAGAGACATAAACCTTTCAAAAGTCATATCATCACATAAGGACCATCACCTAAGACAGCCCTAAGTCATACTTGTGCAATGTGCAAGTAGATTCCCATACTACTACTCACACTAAGTACTCCTTTGAAGTCACTATAAGCAAGGCACGTTCATATACAATAAGTCATGACAAGGAAGTAACTCATGATACGATCCAAGTATAGCATGCATCATTTACATCATCTCATTTAAGCATATAAGAGTCAGCATTCTTGATTAACTTCATTTAGGACACATTCATACATTAGCCATTAAGACTTAGAGAACTCACTATGACCCTCTCAAAGCCTACTCGCGCAATGCATAGATAGGATCCCATACTACCAACAATACTTCATAGAACTCATCAAGAAACCATAATGTTCATCTCACATGATGGGAATAGGCATTAACTGACATAGACCATGAGAGTTAAATCATGGAATCCGGTGTCATGTAACCCTACAATGAAGGAAGGTGTTCCACTTGCCTAAGGTAGAACTAAGTGTGTTTTACCTATGTGGGCACATAATTATGGGATAAGAAAGATGTTCATTGGACTCTAACCAAACATTGGGAGAGTCACCATCTTACCATATCCACTCGGTGCTTAGCCTCCATTCTCATAGAGTAGTTCATTCGAATTACATTATTGTACTTGAGAGGGCCACCAACATTAGGCCTACCAACCTGAAATGACCCAAAAGGTTCTTAAAAATGTGCTTCGGAAGTTACCGGAAACTTGTTTAGCTATATCAAAAAAAATTTGTTTCGTTTTTCAAAAATCCGACTTCATATTCTTGTTTAGGGGGTCAAATTGAATGGGGGATGGGTCTAACCCAAATTTTAGAGCAACAGTATCAAAATCCGAAATTTCCAAGTGAAGCCTTTTTCGAGGGTCTACTTTAGAGGGTCATATCTCCAAGCACACAAATAATTGGGAGGCCAATAACATATCCATTGAAAGACCTTTGAGTTAGCTACCTAACGCACTTCGTTTCACCTCATTTGGAGTTCGGACAAAGAAGTTATGCCCATTTTCGTAAAATCTCTCCGGCAGGAAATGCAATTTCCAATGAGCGTTTTTACTGTTCACCCGACTCATTTTTTTTTCTAAGTGTTGGACCATTTTTTCCAAAGGGCATATGTTATTTCCTATATACCATTAGTTCAATTCCCATCTCTAAAACATTTCCCAAAACACCTCTCCCATACTTAGACACATTTTCTCTCAAGTTCTCTCAAGAACCCTAATCCAAAACCTTCCTCAAGATTGAAGAGACTCTTGCTCCAAGTTCCAAGCTTCCATTGAAGACACTCTCAAGACCTTCATAAGAACTCAAGGCATGTGGTGTTGAACTCATGGGTCCTTCCACCCATAGTGCCTAGACTCTATTCTACTCACTAATTCATGGTTTAAGTTAAGATTCATAAATTAGTCTTGTTCTTTGTGATAATTTCCTACACATTGAATTTTAAACATGAAAAGTGATTGTTTTGAGCATGTTGTGACTCTAGAACTTGAATCTAAATTTGGAATGGATGTGGAGATTTTCATGTGGTATTGTGGGTGTTAAAAGGTGTTGTTGTAGGTTGTTCACTGGTTTGGCTGCATAATTACTACCCTATTTTCCATGCTCTTTGATTCCATTACATGCCTTCAAGGTGTTTGACAAAATATCCAACTATGGAGAATTGATGAATCGATGCTTTAAAGCTTGAGTGGTGAGATATATGGCAATCCAGAGATGTGTTGATGACAAACTAAGCTTGTGTATATGTTCATTCCATACGTGAGATTGCATTAGAGCCTAATGAGAATTTCCTATATAAAGTGTTGCATGACCATGCCCGGTCCGGGGGAAAAGAACCGGACAACCATGTGAGAGGTTTATATCTCACCACCTAGGATGCTTGGGGTGTGACCAACATCAACCATGTGAGAGGTTTATATCTCACCACCTAGGATGCTTGGGGTGTGACCAACATCAACCATGTGAGGGGTTTATACCTTGCCACCAGGGTGTCCGGGTGTGAACGGCATCCCCCATCCTAAGTTGGGGTTATAGATTGGTTGGATCATGCATACACATATGATATCTACTATTAGTATAGATTTACTTAAACATGTTTTGACTTCACTTTGATCATGCATCCTCATATTGTTATTCATAATGCCTATGAAACTATTTCTTGTATTTCGATTGTGTCCTTGTCTATTGTTGTGTTGCACCCCGCATACTTAGTACATTCCAAGTACTAACGCATATTTTGCCTACATGATGTCACCATGTAGGGACCGGAGCTACTCTTGATCCTTCTCTCCATTCACGTGGCTAGTACGGTGCTTATCCGAGTTTGTTGGTGAGTCCTCAATGATTCGAGGGCTATGTTATGTTTCCTACTCCTATGTTTTGAGACTTTAGCTTGCAATTGTATTTTGACTATGAGGGGAGCCGGTAGTATGTCATGGCCCCCGTCCTATCTATGTATGTAGAGGTGTGCGTTGGACAAGTATTTTGTAAATGAGCTTGACTCTTGTTCTATGATGTCATTTTGAAATGGTTTGCCCTTAGTCCCTATTTCCCGTTAATTAATGTTGATTGTACTTCCGCGACCGATGAAGTGTGATGACAAGTTTGAGAGGCTTGTTTGGGGTTCCTTCGGGTTCCTCATTCGCCATGTCACGTCTAGGCCCTAGGCTTGGGTCGTGACAAGCTTGGTATCAGAGCACTAGGTTGTTAAATCCTCGGAGTCCAACACACCGCGTTGAGTAGAGTCCTAATCATGGTTGTGAAGCGCGCCACGACTATGAATGGGAGGCTACAAAACGTTTTAGGAAAGGTTTCCCTTCTTCATGTTCTATGTCGTGCTTAGAGTGCGATAAGGTGATTCCTCCCTAACGCTTGTTCTTTGGA
Organism: Solanum stenotomum; assembly: GCF_019186545.1. NCBI lineage: Eukaryota > Viridiplantae > Streptophyta > Magnoliopsida > Solanales > Solanaceae > Solanum > Solanum stenotomum. The sequence goes on along the minus strand of NC_064282.1, from coordinate 62,820,399 downwards.
TTGCTAGATCATCATGCCAAACATGAGGGGAAGACGGACCCGATCACCGGAAGAGCCACTCACCAATGGTGAGCTCTGTGATGCACTCACCATGCTTGCACAAGTGGTAGCTAACCAAGTGCAACAAGGATCCCAAGCTCCTCGAACTACCACCCCGGGAGAAAGCGTGAGAGATTTCAAGAGGATGAACCCTCCGGTCTTCCATGGTTCAAAGGTGGATGAGGACCCGCAAGAGTTCATCGATGAGGTATGAAAATCTTAACCATTATGGATGTTGGTGCTTATGAGAAGGCGGAATTGGCGGCCTACCAACTCAAGGGGGTTGCTCAAATTTGGTTTGATCAATGGAAGGGTGAGAAAGGTAACGGCTATGTGGTGTTGTGGGAGGAGTTTAAACTTGCTTTCCTTAATAGGTTCTTCCCTCTTGAGCTTAGGGAGGCAAAGTTGGTGGAGTTCATGAACTTGAAGCAAGGAGCTATGAGTGTGAGGGAGTATGCCCTCAAATTTGTCCAACTCTCCAAGTATGCACCTCACTTGGTGCCCGACTCTAGGTCGAGGATGAACAAATTTGTGATGGGTGTATCCGACTTGGTTAGTGAGGAGTGTCGGTCCGCTATGCTCATTGGAGATATGGATTTGTCTCGGTTGATGACTTGTGCCGAGCAAATGGAGGAGGAGAAATTGAGGAAGAGAATGGGGCACGAGGCCAATAGGGCCCGATCGGAGAATAGGTTCCCTAAGGGTGCTAGATTTCATCAAGGCCGAGGAAACCCTCATGTCAACCGGGGATTTGCTATCAATGTTCCTAGACCTCAAGCGGGAGGTGAAGTGGGTTCTATGGATGTATTCCCTAAGTGTGGAAGGAAGCATGGTGGTCCTTGCATGAAGGGTTCGGGTGCTTGCTTTGAATGTGGAGAAGTGGGTCATAAGAGGTTTGAATGTCCCAAGATCCGCAACAAGGTCCAAAGTGCTAACACTACTCCTTTGGGTAGAGGTGCTTCTCAAAGTGGTGCCCCAAGGGACAATCGATTTTATGCTTTGCATGGTAGGCAAGGTGTTAATGAGACTCCGGATGTGGTGTCCGGTATGTTGCAAATCTTTGATCTTGATGTTTATACTTTGATTGATCCGGGTGCC
>NC_064282.1:62691084-62816570 GCF_019186545.1 Solanum stenotomum | reverse complement strand
TCCTTGTCTATTGTTGTGTTGCACCCCGCATACTTAGTACATTCCAAGTACTAACGCATATTTTGCCTACATGATGTCACCATTTAGGGACCGGAGCTACTCTTGATCCTTCTCTCCATTCACGTGGCTAGTACGGTGCTTATCCGAGTTTGTTGGTGAGTCCTCAATGATTCGAGGGCTATGTTATGTTTCCTACTCCTATGTTTTGAGACTTTAGCTTGCAATTGTATTTTGACTATGAGGGGAGCCGATAGTATGTCATGGCCCCCGTCCTATCTATGTCTATAGAGGTGTGTGTTGGACAAGTATTTTGTAAATGAGCTTGACTCTTGTTCTATGATGTCATTTTGAAATGGTTGGCCCTTAGTCCCTATTTCCCGTTAATTAATGTTGATTGTACTTCCGTGACCAATGAAGTGTGATGACAAGTTTGAGAGGCTTGCTTGGGGTTCCTTCGGGTTCCTCATTCGCCATGTCACGTCTAGGCCCTAGGCTTGGGTCGTGACACAACCCATGGTACATTACACGTGAAATGGCCACCACCATTAGGTCTACCGATTCAAGGTACATTAAGGATAGCTTGTTGACTTTCCAAGAAGAGCCACCAACATTAGGTCTACCGATACAAGGTTCATCATTTCACACATGAAAGGGCCACCAACATTAGGTCTACCGCTCCAAGGTTTTTACATTACATTAGTTCCTAGACTCTTCATGAAGGGCCACCAACATTAGGTCTACCGATCCAAGGTTTATCCTAGAATACTTTATCTTTCATTCATTCATTCATGAAAGGCTACCAATATTAGGTCTACCAATTCATGACATTAAGACTTTAAGTCAAGATACATTCATTGTACAAGACTAGGATGTCTAAGCCTACCAATTCAAGAGACAACACATAGGAGAAAACCCTTCACATTCCATCATCATCATTCATGTGTGTTAATTGAGAATATGCTTTCAATCAATAACACAATTACATTCTAAACATGATCATTATAAATTCATTGGAATCACACACATATACTTTACATCATGATCATACATAGATCCTTCATACATAGAGGTACAAGGAAGATATCCATCAATTCAATACCACAATATACATAGTAATTAAACACCTCCACCTTTCAAGTTGACCAAATAGATCAAGCACAATTCAACTTCAATATATAATTTGATCATAATTTGCCTTTCAAGGCCATGAGTCTCAAATCACCAACACACCAACAATTTACTACAATTAAGGCATAGATAATGACACAATTCTATAACCCAAAGTAATTTAGACATATTACATTCTTAAGCTTTCATAATCATCAAACCCACTTCATAAGGGTACAATTTGGAATTGAGAAAATTCATGGGTTCATAGAGTATTTTCATCATAGGGCCTTATTTTAATTCTATTTGGAGTGACTTAATTGAAGGGATTCAAGTCTAAAAAGGGTTTTATAGTTGTTAGGAAAAGAATAGAATAATGAGGACTCAACTTTGGAAAGGAACTAAGAACCCAAAAAGTTAAAACTTAAAAAACTACATTTTGCCCGACATACCTCACCCTTTGACCCTCATGGATCGCCAAGGGAACTAGGAGACTCGCCAAGTCCACCCTTCGCTTGCCCATTTTTCCAGTAGGCTCACGAAATGGGCAGTTCACTAGGCGATAAAGGGGGCTAATGGGAGATTCGTCAACCTGGTTGGCGAGTTACGAATTAGCTCTCCCTTTGTTCCAGAACCTATTCCTAAGGGACAGCCCACTAGGCGACCCCAAGTGCACTTTGGCGCATCGCCAAATCACTTGGGTGATCAAGTAGTCCCATCTCCATAAGGTCCATCAAAGAACAAGGTTTCTTTCACTCTATCTTGGAAGCATAGGTCCTTACTTGCACCATAGACTTCTTCCTTGCTCAATTAAGTTCTAAACCAGCATAGACATCCACTTAAGGTTAACCTAACCCAAACGATGAGGCTCTCTAGTCCAACCTATCATTTTGCGAGTCGTTACATTGTCCCCCACTTAGGAACATTCTTCCTAGAATGATACTTAAAACACATTAAGGGTTAATGACTCAAGACTAGCAGCCCATTACGCATGCAACATCATAAATAATGCACAAAACTAGGAGGAAACTTCAACTTCACATCAAAAAGCTTAATGCAATGTAAGAAAGTAGGAACTTCATCTACAAACTCATTATACATCAAAACTTCACATTTCTCATTACATTGGAGGAATTTCCTTGTCCAACTCATATCATTCTCATCATAACAACATTAAGTACATTATGCATTATCTTTATAAAAACACATTTAGGCATGTTCAACATTTAACCTCATGAAGCATCTAGAAAACTCATACTAAATGCATATCAACAAGAGGAATATAATTCATATAAACTCATTTTCTCATTCAAACATAAACTCATTAAGAACATGCATATCATAAGGAGACCATGGAAACACAAATTCACACATGACTTTAAAAACATGAAACAAGCTACCAGAAACAATTGGTCTCAAGCATGAATAGGAATAGAAGGAAAGATATATGGATATCAAAACTCTCAACAACCTTACTATTCAACATAATATCCCCCACTTAGGAGTAAACCCAACTAAGGTTAACATGAAAACTACATAGGAACCTCAAGAAGACATTCACAACCATAAGGAACTATCACTTACCGGTGCCATCATTCGGATAAGTTCATTTGTCCTTGTTAGTTTGAAAAGCATAGAAACGGTTCCACTTTGAAACATTTAGATCCGGGCCTTTAAGAGAAGCTTGTTTGGCCTCCCTTTCCTTAGCCGTAAGAGTAGGACAATTTTTCACTTGGTGATCATTCTTTCCACAACCATAACACCCACTAGTACCGGCTAGGCACTTCCCAAAATGCTTATTTCTACAACTATGGCAAGTAGGTTTAGAAGATGGAGGTCCACTATCTCTCTCTTGGTTACCCTTAGGAGTGCTTCAAAAATCTTAATTTGAAGCTCTCTTTTTGAACCTAGGTTGACCTAGCTCATCGGATCTACTTCTCTTCAACTCCCTATTCTTCCTTTTAAGTTTGGACTCTTCAATAGATTGAGCATACACCATGAGTCTAGAAATATTCATATCATCATGGAGCATAGCCGTATGGCACTCTTCCTCAACTAGGTCAGATATACCCGTAACAAATCGACTCATCTCATCCATTGGGTTAAACACCAAGGATGCAGCATACTTAGACAATTGGGTAAATTTCAAAGAGTACTCTTGAACATTCATGTTACCTTTCCTAAGGTTGATAAACTCCTCTACCTTAACCTCCCTCTTCTCACGGGGAAAGTAAATGCTTCTTTAAACAACTCCCATTCTATGGGACCCGCTCCAACCGGCCTATTGGCTTTCCATTAGGTAAACCAAATTTGTGCAACATACTTCAATTGATAGGTGGCAAGTTCCACTTTTTCAATAGAAGTCACTCCCATAGCATTGACTATCTTATACACCTCATCCAAAAACTCTTAGGGATCCTCTCCCACCTTAGAACATAGGAATACCGGAGGATTCATCCTCACAAAGTCTTTCAACCTAGAAACCATAGTACTCACATTGGGGTTCACATTAGCCTCAACACCCCTAGTAGCTTGAGTTGTCATGGCTTGAACTTGAATAGTTACGGCTTGAGCCATCATCAAAAGAGCCAACCTAACTTCCTCATTGGTCATAGCCAGGGGATCCACCGGAACTTGATTTCCTTCATTGCCTAGAGGAACTTGGTCGCCTTGAAGACATTGGGGAGGAACTCCCTCATTCACAATCTCCTCTACCATCCTTCTTGGGTTAGCCCTTGTATTCATATCCTATAAATACAAAAGAAGAGTTAGGAAAATGACACTTATAGATCTAAACTCTAAGACACGACTTCAAGAATAATGAAAAAAGTGTAACTCCCTAACGTCCTATAGCTTCTCGCTCATAGATTTGTCGCGACTCACACCGATGAACAAGACTCTACTAGACGTGGCTTGTAAGACATCAATCCTAAAAACCATTTGCAAAATCTTATGGTCTGATACCATGTATGTCACGACCCAAGACTAGCCCCTAGATGTAACACTGCGTATTCTACCCCGAAGTGGTCTAATACAAGCCTCATAGCATTTCATTGCATTTGACAAAAAAATAGTACGAAATTAAAACTTATTTAGATCTAAACAAACCAAAATACTCATTAAAAAATCTTTTGAAAGACACAGTGGAACTCTATGTCTCACATAGCCATCTAAACAATAACTTGAAAACTAAAGTAGGGTCACGGCCCTTTATAATCGAAATGACTAATATTGTCTATTACATGAAATAAAGGAAGCCTCTAAACACTTGTCCTCAATCTATGAGGACATACCACTTGATCTTGGAAGAATAGCAATCCAAGCACTTCAATCTAGATAGAAGAAATCACTTACCAACACCAATACTTGTAATAAGAACATAGAAGAAGAATGGGTTAGCACAATTAAGTACGAAGTATGATAGCCATGCAAAAACATGCTTAAAACAGACATTTTGTTTGAAAGTCATGCTTGTATGCCATTTTGATAATATCTCATCAATATAGAATAAGAGGCATAATATTCAAACATAACCACATTCAAGTCATTTAACCACATTAGAACATAATCAACATGTAACCCTTTACCTTCACATTTTGCCTTAACCTCAAGTAACCCTCAAGCTATACTTTGTGCAATGTATGGATAGCATCCCATACCACCATCCACACTAAAGTACCACCTTAAGATCACCAAAAGTGAACTTACCATTCAACCTTTCCATCTTCACACAATACTCACACATAAGAGACATAACCTTTCAAAGTTCATATCATCACATAAGGACCATCACCTAAGACAACCCTAAGTCATACTTGTGAAATGTGCAAGTAGCATCCCATACTACTACTCACACTAAGTATTCCTTTGAAGTCACCATAAGCAAGGCATGTTCATATACAATAAGTCATGACAAAGAAGTAACTCATGATATGATCCAAGTATAGCATGCATCATTTACATTATCTCATTCAAGCATATAAGAGTCAACATTCTTGATTAACTTCATTTAGGACACATTCATACATAAGCCATTAAGACTTAGAGAACTCACTATGACCCTCTCAAAGCCTACTCGTGCAATGCATAGATGGGATCCCATACTACCAACCATACTTCATAGAACTCATCAAGAAACCATAATGCTCATCTCACATGATGGAAATAGGCATTAACCAACATAGACCATGAGAGCTAAATCATGGAATCCGGTGTCATGTAACCCTACACCGAAGGAAGGTGTTCTACTTGCCTAAGGTAGAACTAAGTGTGTTTTACCTATGTGGGCACATAGTTATGGGATAAGAAAGGTGTTCATTGGACTCTAACCTAACATTGGGAGAGTCACCATCTTACCATTTCCACTCGGTGCTTAGCCTCCATTCCTATGTGGTAGTTCATTCGCATTACATTGTTGTACTTGACAGGGCCACCAACATTAGGACTACCGACCCAAAGTACATTACACGAGAAATGGCTACCACCATTAGTTCTATCGATTCAAGGTACATTAAGGATAGCTCGTTCACTTTCCAAGAAGGGCCACCAACATTAGGTCTACCGATACAAGGTTCATCATTTAACACGTGACAGGGCCACCAACATTAGGTCTACCACTTCAAGGTTTTTACATTACATTAGTTCCTAGACTCCTTATGAAGGGCCACCAACATTAGGTATACCAATCCAAGGTTTAGCCTAGAATACTCTATCCTCCATTCATGCATTCATTCATTTATGAAAGGATACCAATATTAGGTCTACTAATTGAAGACATTAAGACATTAAGTCAAGATACATTCATTGTACAAGAAGAAGATGTCTAAGATGTAACGTCCCATATTTTGCATATACTAGTTCTATGTGAGTAGTGAGGGTTTGAAATATGTTTGACAATATTCGAAAGAGGTTTGAGGCTAAATAGAGTAAGTAAAGTATAATTTGTCATAGTAATCAACCTACTTGCTTAAGCTACTGATTCAGATGTCTTACGTAATTAAGTTACTTACGTACATGTGTAGCTTACGTAGAAAGGATGACATAGGTTCTTAATGGTAGATTAACTGCTGACCTACTTAAATAAGTGGTAAGTAGGTGATGCACCTACTTAGGAAATATGTGGACTGCATTTTAAAAGAAAAGGGCAACTAGGTGATGCAGCTACTTAAAGAACTTGTGGCAGAAATTAAGGGAGTGATGTACCTGCTTACTTAAAGTGAGGGACTAGATATTTCTACATATTTCTTAATGTAAAAAAGTCCATAAAGGAACCTTAAGAGAATGAAATTCATTTCATATATCTCTCACTTGTTCTACAACGATTTACTCCCAAAAAGAAACCCTAGAAGCTCCAAAGTGCTGGCCTGCAAGTTCACCATTAAAAATCTGAGAAAACCCTTTATTTTTCAAGTACAAGTTGGTGTAACATCTCCCATCTTAAGAAATTCAAGAGGAGGAACTGATTTCACCTTAAGATAATTTGGAAAAGACAACCTAAACCTTGAAGTTAGCAAGTGAGGTTGTTGTCCAACAAGGTGAGTTACTGAAATTTTCATCCATCTTTTGTGCTTGAATCGGTTAGGGGATTTGGTATGTGTTAATGAGCTGAGAATTGTTCCTTTTACATGGTGTGATATTGGGGAATGTTCTGGTTGATTGTGCATGTTGGGACAGCCATGGAGGGGAGTCCCCTTTAACTCAATTGTTAGCCCATTTGAGCATTTTAAATGTAATGTTAGTTGGATGCTCAAGGGACAGTGGTCGGAAACCGTGAGTTCATACTGCTACTGCCACATTCTGATGTTTAGAAACTGATTTGTGTATAGTAACATAAGGAGGCATGTGCAGAAGTCATGAGAACTTGTTAAAGGATAAAACGGTAAAGGGTGCAGTAACGTACCATCTAATTTGGCGTTGCATGAGCTTGCTGCCTGTAACCCCTTTGTATACTGTTTTGCATATATTATAGAGCCCGAGGAGTTTCAGGGGACCTTATTAGAAGGTCGTATTGTATATGACGTTATTAAAGGAGAAGGGGTGGAATGCATACCATCGGTTTGATAAGTATGGGTTTGCTGCCTGATTACTGTTTGCCAAGTTTAAGTATCCCAATCTGTTGGTTAGCTACTAATATTAGTTGTGTTACTTATTTCATTGTAGATTAATAATCGGAAAGGAAGGAGGTTAATTCGTTGTACTATCTGAGTGGTACATCAAGGTATGTAAGGCTATTCGATTCTATATTCTTTGGCATGAACTCTGCTTGTGTCACTACCAACAAGTGAGCTTCCTAAGTGCTCTTTCAAGTAAAAGACACATAGTGGCAGCGTACAATCCCAAACACAGCTAACAATATTCCCTCTCCTTAGTGTGTTGAATTGCTTCAATATATGTGCATCTTTACTTTTCCAAGTATTGGTATGAAAAAGGGGTAATTTCAGCAGTAGCTTTGTGATTCCTCCTGTCAATCAAATGAGGTCCATTGTGTCATTTGAGCTCTTATGTAATTCATTAGTGTTACATTTCCATCTTGTGTTATTGTTACTGCCCTAAGTGCATATTCACATGCTTCCTACTACTGATCCACAGTTCTGACGCTCAAAAATAATTATGACAACCAAAATAACAATCTCAAAGATTAAAGAAACTATATGAAGCGGTATATGTGTAAGGGTGGCAGCCCAGGGGCAAAAGCCTAGCATGGGTCGATCCCAAATTTATATATTTGAGGATAGCATCTCAGGGGTTAAAATACCTAGCATGGGTCATCCTCTTTTACCACTGATCAGTTGGTTATTTGTATCACATGCTTTACAGAGATCGCAATGTAAAGAAAATTACAGAACAGAATATAATGTACATGATCCCACAACAGCAACAAGGGTGGTCTTTAATCTGATCTATGCATTTACATATTGATACTTGATTTCAATTGAGCTCTTGTTTACATATGTTATTGCGACATATTCAGTACATTCTTCGTACTGACGTCCCTCTCGGGGGACGCTGCATTTCATGCTGCAGCCATAGGTACTCCAGCTAGTAGACCTCCCCAGTAGGAGCACAGGACACTCAGCTGCAATTGGTGAGCTCCAAGTTGATTCGGGGCTTAATAGAGTCTTTGGCATCTATTTTGTTACTGTATAGTAGTTAAGGGTAAGGCGGGGCCTTGTCCCGACCTAAACTAAGGTTGTCTATCTTGTAGAGGCTTTGTAGACTAATGTATAAAGTTTGGTTGTGTCTTGTCTCTTAACAATTGTGGCCTCCACGGCCAAGTGTTGTACATAAGTTTTGTGCCTGTCTATGTCGGTCTTTTATCACTACAAGGCCTATAAGCTTGTCATAGCTTCATAGTTATCAAGTTAAATGTATGGTAAGTGCAGCTTGTAAGTTGGTTCTCCCGGGCCATTTAGACATCGGGTGCCTGTCCGTCTTCATCAGATCTGAGGCATGACATAAGACTACCAATTCAAGATACAACACATAGGAGAAAACCCTTCACATTCTATCATCATCATTCATGTGTGTTAATTGAGAATATGCTTTCAATCAATGACACAATTACATTTTAAACATGATCATAATACATTCATTGGAATCACACACATATACTCTACATCATGATCATACATAGATCCTTCATATATAGAGGTACAAGGAAGATATCCATCAATTCAATACCACAATATACATAGTAAGTAAACATCTCCACCTTTCAAGTGGATCAAATAGATCAAGCACAATTCAACTTCAATATATAATTTGATCATAATTTTCCCTTCAAGGCCATGAGTCTCAAATCACCAACACACCAACAATTTACTACAATTAAGGCATAGATAATGACACAATTCTATAACCCAAAGCAATTTAGAAATTTTCCGTTCATAAGCTTTCATAATCATCAAACCCACTTCATAAGGGCACAAATAGGAATTGAGAGAATTCATGGGTTCATAGAGTGTTTTCATCATTAATCATTAATTAAACATTAATACAATCATAATATGTCATTAATAACCATTTGAAAATGTTTGGTGAAAGAACCCATGAGATTTAGTAAAACCCTAGGTTTTTGATAACTTGAAATCATCTTGAAATTGGCTCCTTCAATGAAAAGTTAAATAAGGATGAAGACTACCATACCTTGCTATAGATTTCCCACGAAAGTTGAGGAAGAAACACCTTAAATCTTCAATCCCTAGCCTTCCTTCCTTCTTCTTCTTCAATGGAGGAATTCTAGTAAGAGAAATATTTGAGAGGAGATGGGTCTTCTCTTAATTCTATTTGGAGTGACTTAATTGAAGGGATTCAAGTCTAAAAAGGGTTTTATAGTTGTTACGAAAAGAATATAATAATGAGAACTCAACTTTGGAAAGGAACTAAGGACCCACAAAGTTAAAACTTAAAAATCTACACATTGCCCAACTTACCTCTTCCTTTGACCCTCATGGCTCGCCAAGGGAACTAGGCGACTCACCAAGTACACCCTTGGTTCGCCCATTTTTTCCAATAGGCTCACAAAATGGGCAGTTCACTAGGCGATGAAGGGGGCTAATGGAAGATTCCTCAACCTGGTTGGCAAGCTACGACTTAGCTCGCCCTTTGTTCCAGAACCTAGTCCTAAGGGACATCCCACTAGGCGACGCCAAGTGCACTTTGGCACATGGCCAAGTCACTTTGGTGATCAAGTAGTCCCATCGCCAAAAGGTCCATCAAAGAACAAAATTTCTTTCACTCTATCTTGCTAGCATAGGTCTTTTCTTGCACCCTAGACTTCTTCCTTGCTCAATTAAGTTCTAAAATAGCCTAGACATCCACTTAAGGTTACACTAACCCACACGATGAGGCTCTAGTTCAACCTATCATTTTGCGAGTCGTTACAGTTTCTCATGTATTATGCCTCCCCGAAGAAAGAATGCAACCAAACCTGCACCCCCCCACTGTTTCTCAATCAGAAGGTCATGACGACTCCAAGGCTAGTAGTTCCGAGGTGCATATAAATGTCACACCTGAAGATCACTCACCTCTGACTACTAGAGCACAGACAAAGAGAGCAATTCTCTGAGACACTCCTCCTCGTTTGAAGAGGGAGGCAGTCGTTCTGGTAACAGGGAGGACTCGGGTGTAAATATGATGCTGCTTCTGGTAGCCAATCAGATGATGGTTCGGGAGGCAGTGCAGAGTCTGAAAGTGGCTCTCATGAAGATGCAACCACCTCTCCACCTACAATAAATACAGAAGTTGAAACTGGAGTGTGGGATGAGGTAGATGCTACAGATGAGGATATAGAGATCACCATCGATAACACCATGGTGATGTATGTGAATATGCATGAACCTAATCCCACAGTGAGACAACATCTGATTGATTGTTATTGCTCCATGTGGACTGTCAATCGGTCCAAAGAATTCTTCAACAATGGCATTGTGAACAAAACTGGTGGCTTCAAGACTCGAGCAATCATGCCTGAGACTAGGTTGGTGGTAGATTATATCAAAGCATTCGCCGACATCTATTAGATATTTCAGTTTCATCAGTTCGACTGGATGGACAATGCACCAAAAGAATACTCTAGCCACCTAGCTAGAGAGTTTTATTCATCTTATGCAGCTACACTGATGAACTTTTCTGCATAAACAGAGTCTACGAAACGTGGACAGAAAGACATTGCTATTACCTGGGATCAACACAACTCAATTAAGTTTGGGGAAAATCAATAAATATTTCTGAGGCTACTATTAACAGAATGTTGCATGGCCCAGAATATTCTACACCAGCTTCAGTTGGTCTGTTTGAGGGAAAACATCATGAGGTCACCAGTGATACTACGATGGAGGATTACAATTCTCGATAGAGGGTTTTGCGCTGGATTGTGAAGCAAATTGCCATAAATGGGGAGAATGCAGCTTGAGTCACAACAATTCCAACACTCATTACTAAAGCTTCACTGTCTTTTCCAGCCAAGGTTTGGTGGGCTGTCGTCTGGGTACAAATGCGACTGACAGCTAATAATAACACTTTGTCCCCTTCTCTGGCTTCGTTGGTTGGATATCTTATAGTTGGTTACCTAGAAAATGCGGGGTGGATTATAGCCACCGTGATGACGGACATGGCACTGAATGAGAGAGCCAAACTTCCATTTCCCTATCTGATAGGGAAATTATGTCGACAAGCGAGCATTCCTCCAAACAAGTTGGTTGACAGATGGGGTGAGGCATTCAGACTCATCCAAGTTTCAAGGATCAACGATATCGCAAACCATCTGTTTGGTGCGAAATATGTAGTTTTAGGTACCTTAGATGTTGTCCCTCATGTACCAATTAGCATCACACATGTATATAGAGGTCCAGAACAGTGAGAGTCATCACAACCTTCCACAGAGGTAACACCACCTCCAACTTCTGCCTCCCAGGCTCCAGGTACCTATGTCACCATTCCTATGATTTTTCTTGAGAAATTCGTTGCAGATCAGCGCCAAAATAGGACATTGGTAGACCAGATTGTAATCTGGATGCCTCAGCTAATAGAGACAAAGGTGTTAGCTATAAAAAAGAGATTAAAGATGAGATGCGGAAAGAGCTGGCTGTCTAAAAACACATAATGGATGGTTTGGAGAACTTTGTTGTCAGGTCGCCGGTTCAGTAGATACTGAAGAGTTCAAATCACTTATGGCCGAGATGAGAACTCACATTGCTAAACTGGCTGAAAAGTCAGTACATGTACCCACTCCGATAATGCCAGGTTCTTTAATACAAATGCTAAATCAGGCACCCTCCACTCAATCAATTAATGACTTGTGGGGTGAACTACCCAAGAGTACGTCTGGTAAGAGAAAACACAGAACCAAAGAATCAAATGAGGAGATACCTGTTGACCTGTCCAGAGCAAAAAGAAGGCAAGAAAAGAAAGCTCGCTAGGCATCTAGGAAGGCAGCCAGAGAAAAAGAAGCCCTTGAGCAACAACAATGACATGCAGTGTTAGCTAGAGCTTATGGTAGTGTAGCACCTGCCCCAGCGAGTAGTAGCCAACCTGATCATGTGCTGAGTTCTGAGAGTGCACCCATTAATAAGGGTGTCGATGCTGAACCGACTACCAGCGCCTAGAGCGCCATAGGTATGACCCCTCCTCACAGCCCTGTTTTATTTTCTCTATTGACTTTGAGGGAAAAGTCCTTTTTTGGGAGGGGTTGGTAAGTAACCTGCCATTCTAGCTGTTAGAATGAATGGAGGTTGACTCTGTGTTTACTGTGAAAACTGCTATGGTTTTGTGTTCTTGTGTTTGTGTTGGTGTGTTCAATTATACAGCAGCTAATCTATGTGTAATGAGTACCTTGATCTGAGGTTTGACTGTTATGAGACATCTTAGATACTTACATGTTGAGCATTGTTAGTCTGATCAATAAATTGGTGAACCAAGAAACTGGATAATGTAGTCATGCGTCATTTGTGTGTGTGAGTGTTGTTTGAAGTCTAACACTAGGAGCAGAAACTAGAACTTGCCCAAGTAGTCTTGCTTGAGTATGAGAATAACCGGATAGGAAAGTATTGGTAGGCCATTTTTGTAAGCCAATAAAACGCCAAAAATAGAACTACCAAATAAAAAGCTTACCAATTGAACCCGATTTGAGCCTAAAAGTCAATTTTTTTTGTTCTTACCCAGTAAATATCACATCTTTTGGTTTCTGAAGATACGATGTCATAACTCAGGCCAATAGCCTAAGTTGAGGGTGATTGCAATCCGAGCAAAAAGATAAAGTGCAAAAGAAAGGTCTACCAATGAGCTGGGTGCATATAAAAAAAAGGAAATGTGAAGAAAAGAAAAGAAAAAGGAAATAATGGTTGTTGGGATGTGCTGAAATGAACAAAAAAATGGGAATCACTCATAAAAGAGTTGTGTGAAAACGAAACTTTGGAAAACCAAGGGACTAGTCACTCACAAACCCAAATATCCATTCCCTAGCCTGAGCCTGTGTTACAAGCCGATAAAGTCCTACAGTGATCCTATTCTGGGTATTTGCAAGATAGAGCGTAGAAAGCAAGGGCAGGCCTATGGTAGTTTGTTGCTAGTGTTAGAAGTTCTTTAAGAGTGTGAGCGTAATACTTAGTCCCAATTATCATGAGAGGGGGACTTGTTTGGTGTGAGGACACAACAATTGCATTTGAGAGTATATTGTGTTAGCTGATAATTCACATGCATAAGCATGATTGACGGTAAGTAATGAGATGTCATAGATTAATCCTTACATGTTAGATTCATGGTTTTGGATACAAATTGTGTTTGAGATGGTTGTTGTATAGTTTCAAAAGTGTTTGAATAATTTGAGGGATGAATGAATTGATTTTCTCATCACTTGAGGACAAGTAATGGTTCTAAGTTGAGGGTGTTGATGTACCGCGAAATCTTGGCATAATTGATGCTTGAAAACTAAGGATTAATACTAGAATCGAGTGTATTTATGTAGATATAATGTGTTTGGTAGTGTTTGTACAGGTGAAAGAAATGGAAGTGAAAGAAGATAGCAAAGATGAAAATTCAATGAAATTGGAAGTGAAGACCACAGACGACTTCACGAGCCGTGATCCTGACAATGGCCCTGTGGTGCCTGTCATGGTATTGAGATAGTGAAGGAGGTTTGAAAAGTTGAAGAGAGAAGTTACCAAGTGTATACCACGTACGACTTCACGAGTCGTGATCCTCACAACGTCATATGGTGCATGTCGTGGTCATGAACCAGTGAAGGGGCAAAGAAAAGTTACAAATTGATCGCAGCCAAGTTAAGGCCACGGGGACCTATACAGGTCGTGGTCTTCATCACGATCCGTAGTGTTGATCGTGAATTGGATCTAGTGTTTAAGTGGTGGGAAGTTGAAATGCAGTTTTGACCAAGTGAAGACCACGGAAGGCCTCACGGACCATAGTCCTCATTACGGTTCGGCATGGTGATCGTGAAGACTTTCCAGTGTCAAGTGTTGAAGACCCATTTTTGGGGAGTTCAAAGGGAAGATCACGGAGGGTTTCACGGACCGTGAAGCCCTTGACGGGTCATGGAAGTGGCCGTGAAAGGGCCCGACAGTTCAGTCCTACTTCGAGTAGGACTCTTTTTAAAACACTTATTTGAATTAATTAGGTCATTTTTTATTTATTTTTTCTCGGATCTTTCATTGAACGAAGAACAAGTTACCAGAGTATTGATAGCTTTTGGTTTCGACTTTGGATTTGGAATTAAGTTTGATTTCGATTTTGGATTCTTGAAATATCAGAGTGGTTATTGATTGCTTATTCTCGTAAGTACTTTATAACATGTTTTCATATATATTTCTGAAAATTTACGTGAAATTATGAGTAGCCAAACACCACAACTTGGGTTGTGGGATCCATGACGAAATTCTAAGTGTGATTTCGTAAAACGAGTGAAAGGCAATTGTGGTTACAAACTGTAGTGTAGTTTTTGTTATTCAGATATCCTGATGAGTGAACACATTAGGTTATGCCTGTATCTGTCATTTGTTTGAGAGAAAAATGATAGTTAGGAAATAGCTGAACTGATCTAACAAATTGGAGTCAAAGTTCGAGTTTGAGAGAAAAGAACCTTAACACCATTATAGGCGAGGGTAAATTGTGTAACACTCTAGGACCGAGAGGACTTGAGTGAAGATTATCTGAGTAGACTGAGAAGTGTCAGATATAACTAACTCGCATGTAGTTTGTAGACGTAAGTTGCCTGAAACTCAATTACTTAAGAACATTAGGTGCAACGTTATGGGGAACACAATCTTAGTTTCAGTTAATTATTGAAACAACTTCGAAACTGATATTTTGTTACTTGTTGAATTAGACTTTAGTTTGCAACTTTGGTTATCAAAGCGTTAACGCTAAACCCAATTTTTACTTTCCGCAATTGTTTATTTAGGAAATAATAACAACATTTGGGTAAAACGCTATAGTGAAATCATTTCTATAAAGAAATTCTCTGTGGGATCGACCTCAACTCACATTGAGTTCTATAAATTGACTTCGACTATTTATATCTCTTAATTGAAGTGTAAGTTTGGACATGTCACACGTTCTGACACACTAATTGGGATCGGGTGTCATGTTCTGGCACACCAACAGTTTGGGTATGGGTTCCATGAGAGGACCATTGATTTGTCATATCTACTTATTATTGAGAACGTGGAATTGTACATTGCTCCTAAAATGATAACAAATGTGTAAATATATTATGTACATGTCATTATTACTATGTTGTGACTGCTTATTTATGTTTCTCTTACAGGAATAGTCGTGTGATCCTACCAGTACACTGTGGTTGTGTACTGATACTCACTTGCTCGTTCTTTGTTGAGTACAGAGCATCTTCAGGCGGCTATTGATAGACCTCGACTAGGAGATTAGTGATCCAGACCGAATTTCAAGTGTGAGCCAGTTCTTTCAGGCTGCCATGGAGTCCTTCCTATTGTTTAGTCCATTTCCTTCGGACTTAAACTATTTAGATACTTCTTATGTTAGTTGGGGTTGTACCCCTTTTTCTTAGACTTGTTGTACTTTAGATGTTTTGGTACAATGACTTTTATGTTCTAGGGGTTAAACTTCTGTGTTAGTTTGGTTAGTTAATTATTTAAACCTTTGGAGTTTATGGGAACTCTATATAATCTCTGCATTTAAACTTGCTTCTATATCTTTAAATGTCTCTTTTGTTTGTTAACTTGGCTAGAGGGATTGTAGTAATGGTTCTCCCACCGGAGGGTTAGTGTGGGTGCTAATCACGATGGTGTGGGTCGTAACACCCTACCATTAGGAATAGCAATAGAGCGGATTGGGATAGGTGCAGGGCGATTTGAAGTTTAATCGGTAAAATTTTAGTTCATCCTATCCTATTCCACTTAATAATTTATTTTTATTTTTAATCCACTCGGCTCCACTTATGTTATCTCTATTTTTTTCTTTATTTTGTTGTTTTGCAAAATCAATACGTAAATTTAACATTATAATGTACTTTTTTTAAATAATGGAGATCTAATTTAATTATTTTCTTAGTTGTTATCTTGCTAAAACATACTACAAATTGAATTGTTTCTAGACCTTTGGGTGGCAATATATCATATATAAATGAGCAACTTTCACATATAGCAAACAAAAAAATCATATTTGTATGCTATAGCAAAGTTTGCATAATTGCGCTCCATAGCAAACATATATATGTATAATTCGCTATACATATCCCATTGAAAACTGTCTATTTCGCTATACATATATACAAAAAGAAGCAATTGTATAATTCGTTGGCTCTTCTTCAGATTTGTATAATTTTGCTGGCAAGCCATTTGTATAAATTGTTGTTAGCCTCTCGTTTGTATAAATCGTTGACAAAAATATTTGTGTATCAAAAATCACTCTCTTTCGCTTTATACAAACATAAATTATACATTATACAAACATAAAACTGGGCAGGGGAAATTTTTATTGTATAATTATAAGTGTATAGGATGAATATTTATGTATTCGCATGTGTATATACAATTTTCTCGCGCTTTATACAAACAGAAACGCATTTTATACAATTTTGTTGTATAAAACGAGAAAGAGAGAAAGGCAAAAGAGAACTAGGTAGGGAAATATTTTTATTGTATAACTATAAGTGTATAGGACGAATATATATGTATTTGCATGTGTATATACAATTTTCTCTCGCTTGGTGTCATGTGTCTTAGATATTCCCATGATTTCCTCATTATGCATGATTCATGAAAAGCATAAATTTTGAGAAAATGAGTTTATTCGATTGATCTCTACTTATTTATGTGCATTTGAGTATGAGCTGCATATAGACTTCATGATATGATTTTTTGAACATGCTTTAGCTTGGAGTCGATGTTTCCTCCTAGGATATGTGCATTTATGTAGTTGCATGCATGATGGGTTGTTAGATTAGGTTTCTACCTTTCCTATGATGTCTAGAATCTCATTCGAGGACAAATGATCCCAAGGGGGAGTTATTGTAACACCTCAGATTTAGAAATGGTAGAATTTGCATATTTTGAAAGAATCTAATGCCAGTCCGACAGAGTCACCCATGGACCATGGTTTGACACACGGACTGTAGGTCTGGTCCATGGATAGGCACTCAAGTTTTCTATATTTTTCAATGGTTCATCAGGACTGTCCGTCATTCAATGCACCAGCCATAGGTAGGTTTCCTAGGTGAGTCCCAAACTTAGTGAAATTCTAAGGTCAAAAGACGAGCCCTACGATTGAGACCAACAACCTGTCATTTGATCCATAGAACCGTTGGTGGGTCCTATCGTTTAAGGTCCAGAGATCATAGTCCTTGAATCCATCGACGACCCACCAGGTATGGTCCGTAGGTGGAACCACGGGCCGTAGGTCTTCATCATCGATGGTGTCGACAATTATTTCTCCTAGTGGCTTTTGGGTCTTTTCCTAATTATTCTGGCCTAATACTATGTCATTTTACCCTTCACCTAAAGCCCTATATAAGTGTTTTAACGCCAAAATTTCCCTATTGAAATTATTCTCTCAAACTCCTAAAAGAAGAACAAGTCTTCCTCTCAAATATTTCTCACTCTAGAAGTTGAAGAAGAAAGCTAGGGTTTGCAAGTAAAGTCTCCAATTCCAACATTGAAGTCAAGCTTTTGGCATTGAGGTATGATAGTTTTCATCCATGGAGCCCTTTCCTCCACGGAGTTCCTAAATCCTCCAATTTACAAAGTTAGGAATCCCCAATTGAGCTAGGGTTTTTCCTCCATGTCATGTGTTCCTTTAGATATTGATTTATATGATTCTTTTATGATGTATCAAGTATGAACTGATATAATTACATGATTTTATGATGAATTCCCATGAGCCCATATTTTGTAGATATTGATGATTGAAAGTGGTTTTGAACTATGAAAGGTGAATTATAGAATTATGCATGTTCTTATGAAATTGATGAGATATGATGTAGATTCCTTTGAGAGTAAAAGCATATATGTTGTTGTTGTAAACTGTTGTGAAAGGATCGCTCACATAACTACCTTATGTATAAATGTGAAAGTTTTTTCACATAAGGGATTCTAAGGTTGATGTAACACCCGGATTATTTCTAAGTTAAGACTTGAACCATACTTCATTTACTGATAGGGTCATATTCGGGTGATTCTTAAATTTCCCATATGTTTAAAGGTAAATTCCTTAGTGTGGGAATGATTTTGGATATCAATTAAGGTCACTAGAAACTCCTAGCACAAAGTAGAGTTGAAAGTTTCCTTATCGATTAAGTTTTGATGTAAGATTCTACATTTGCCAACTTCAAACAACCATTTATATGGCTCGTAACCTATCAAACTAAAGGTATTTGAATCTTCTTTTGAACACCACCAATTTTGCAACAATCCAAGGTTTGAGTAAGAAGTTATGACCATATTTGTAACCAGATATAGTGTTGTGATGAATTAGCCGAGGGGAAAAAACATTAAAAGGGTCGTTTTTGTATTTTTACCTCTAAGAAAACCCTTAACGAATTTCTTGACTAATTAAAGACCCTAAACAATCAGATTTTCATCCCTCAATTCATTATTCTCTTCTCTCTCAAACCCTAAGGAAAAACCCTAAGGAAAAGTCAAAATAGAAGACTTCATTCAAGATTCTTTCAATCCTTTTCAAGATTCTTCTTCAAGGTAAGTCTATCTCCAATAATTCCATTATTTCCAACTCAAATTCTTCCATATAATTATGAATCACTAATGAAAATCATAATTCTTGGCCACAGAGATTTCAAGAAACTAATTCAAGAATCTCAAGAAAGGTTTTCTTGATAGTTCTCCTTCAAACTAGGGTTTAAAGGCTTCTGATCTAGTTGTTCTTCAATATTCTTCAAGAACCTTGTTCTTCAAGGTATGTAAGGCTATCATAGTGTTGGAATAGTTCTTCCTCACGCCCAACATTTCAAATCAGCAAAAGAGTAATCTAGGAGTCTTTCCCTAGATTTGCGTATTCTAGAGATAAGTTGATTTTGAGTTCTTGAGTTCATATTTCTTTTTGAAATTCTATTCCTAATTATTGAATTGTTATATGTTATACATTAAGATTCTTGTGTTGATTGGTTCATCTCTATATTTCAATATGAACCCTATGAATTGAGTATTTTTTAGATGAGTAATGTTGTTGAGTTCTGAGTATTGAGTTTTCTATATTGCTATTAAATTCCTTGAGTTGAGTCTTCCATGTCCATAATTCCTTCTGAACCCTATGAATTGAGTTATAAATCTTGAAAAGTTCATTTTTTAAAAGCCAACACTTGAGTTTTAAACTGAGTTTTTTGAGGAAGTAAAGATGAGTTTTGAGAAAGAGTTTGTAAAGCATGATTAGTATGACAATCGAGTATGACATCAATGTTTAAGCAATATGGTATCTAGTTATGCCATCAATGTTTATGCAGTATGACTTCCCGAGTGATCAATGATCATATCACAATATGATTTTGATATATTTTTGAGAAAGAGTTTTGAAGTATGAATTGAGTAGTTGTATAAGGGAACTAAGTATTCCCAAAGGTATCAATTTTTACATTGATAAAACAGAAACTTTGATTTCTAAATGAGTTATGAGTTCAAAGATATTTCAAGAGTTGTTACCTCTTTTAAGAGGATAGTTTGAGTAATTATCTCAAAACAGAGGAAGAGTATTTTTTTTTAATATTGAGCATGAGTATATATTATTGGGAGTAGTATTGAGCACTGATATGGTATGCCAACATGGGTACAAGATCATACTTTTTAGATGAATCCTAAGTGTCTTTGGGCAGAGCTTAGTTGATCCACTTAGTTGAGGTGTTCTATACTCCAGAAAGGTATAGGATAGTTCTGGCTGTGTGGGAGAAACATTGTATCATCATATAGCTCATAGTGATGGTTGTCGGTTAGAGAATCTCCCAAATAGAGTTAAAAGTGTATTTTTATTATATCACTTCATATGTTGAGTTCAGAGATGACTAAGTTTTTTTTAAAGTTTTAATGATTCCACTCTTTGATTCCTTTACATTGAGTTTAGTATATATCTATATCGATTGCAGTCCTTTCATTAAGTTATTTGTTATTCAGATATATTAAATACTCGTACATTCAATGTACTGATGTCATTTGATCTGAATCTTTTAATGATGCAAGTACAGGTTCTTAGGATCCTCAACAAGAGTCATTTGAGATCACTTCATCCACTCATCAGCTTTTGAGTAAGACCTCATCGCTTTTGGAGGACTCCAGTTTTGTGAGTTATTAGTAATAGTTTTGAGGAGTTGTGGGTCTTGTCTTGACACTCATGTTTATACAGTAGAGGCTTCGTAGATAGACAGTTTTGGGGAGTCTTTCAGTTTCAAATGTTTTATTTAAAACTTATGTTTCATACTCAGTATATTCAGTTCTATTTTGAGATTGAGTAAACTGTTTTTAAATGTTTCTTTCAATTTAATTCTCATGTATGCTTGAGTTAGCCTTACGCTTGTAGTCGGCCAAGAAGAGGGTTCTCTTGGGGATCAACAATGGTTCTCGAGTGTCGGTCACGTCCATGGTGTAGGCTCGAGTCGTTACAAACTTGGTATTAGAGCACAGAGTTCAAGTGTCCTAGGGTGTCTATGAAGTCGTGTCAAGTAGGATCTTATTTATAGTTGTGAGGGCTCCACTTTTATAAATGAGGGACTAGAGACATTTAAGAAATGTTTCCTTTCTTTCATACTCAAAATTGTGCAATATAAACTATGTCATAAGGAACTCATTCAAACTCGTGCATTTCTCTTATCCATTTGACTACCCTTTATACTGAAAAGGCGGTTGAAAAGAAAAGTCAGATCATTATTGATGAGTTACTCTCAGGAAAAGTCTTGAGGGAGTCATGAGAATGTAGAGGGGGTTCAGAGAAGCCAATGAGTGAGCTTAAGTGTTGAGATTCAAAATAATGCACTCTTATTCGTATGAATCGCGCGTTCTCTCTAAGAGCGAGATGTATTTCCAAACTCTTTTCTCCTAATCTTGTTTCAGTTGAGACCTTTATATGAAAGTGTGTTTTTGATCTTGGGTAGTATTTTCACCCGAAAAGATAGTATGAGTTATGATATTATAAGCAGTAGTAGTAAGAGTGCCCAAAATTAGAAGAATACGTGCAGAGGTTCAGTAATCTAAGAAAGGAACTAGTGATGAAGCAAGCTATGTTATTATGGTCATGCACCCAATAGGTTATTAATGAGGAGTTTTCCCTTATGGGTAGACTAAGAAGTGATGAATTTGTGAAGATTTCATGATAGGAGGTAGAGTAAGAGTTACTAGTTAGGATGAGTTAGAGTATACTTTAACTAGAAAGGAGTTAATGATGATGTGTCATTGTGTTAGTAACAGCCAAGAGTAGGTGTTGAATGGAAGAGCATGAGTATTCATGAGGTGATAGATCTAAGCTAGACTTATGGTTTTTCGGAGATCCCGTGATTTTCAAAGGGTTATAAAACTAGTAAGTCAATGATGTGTAGTGAGTAGGTAAGTGGTACTTAGATTTTGAAAATGATTGTGACAGTAATCGGTAAATAGGTAGACTAAGAGATAAAGATTTACCTACTTGTCATGAGGTCTTAGTGGGCAAGTGTTTCTTAACTTCATCTAGAAGTGGTAAGTTAGTATTGTATGTGATCAATTATATTGATATCCATGTTTAGTACTAGACAATAAGCTTGAATATGAGATGTGTTGAAAAAAAATTATGACAACATGAGGGTGATGATGTTAGTTTTGAGATCCGATCTGGTAAAGTTGACATAGAGTAGGTGAGGAATCAAGAGGTTAGTTACAATGAATGTGAGTATACAAGTATGAGATTATCACTTTTAGATAAGAGTATTAAGTGTGGCTAAGTCATTAGTGTAACAAGAATATTAAGAGGTGTACCCGAGATTGTACGTAATCAGACAAGGTTCCAATTAAGTTATAATATTTCATGTGCGTATGGCTAGTATATTTAAGATGTCAATATGGAATAGGCTAATGTAAGCATTATTTCTCGTTAAGAGTTAAATAAAATGTCTTATAAGTCAATGAGAAGAGGTTAATAGAAGCATCTTAGAAAGAGGTCCTAGAAGGAGTCTTAGTACCTGCTTATCAAGAGTTCCATAGCCATGAGATAAGCCTTTCCGAGTATTAAAGGGAATGAAGACCAATTTAGAAATGAGATAATAGGTCTATTGTTTTCAAGTGTCAGTTTTAGACCTAAGGGGGATATGATAAGATGAGAAATCAAGTCAATTGTCTAGAATGAGATAGTTATGTCTTCTGAAAGAGCTATAGAGGTACATCAATCCATTCATACTCTAGCGTATTCCTCAAAGTTCAGTCATTTCAACATCATGATGATGTTTCTTATATCAGAATTGTGTTCATGACCTATGCTCATACACTTCAGAGAGATTCACATCTATAGCAAAGACTTTAGCACATTGATCTCAATCATACTCCATAAAGCTATGAATATCAGTCTCATGTTATGAACGTAGTCATATAAGCAATCATGTCTCACAGTATGTTCAATTTCACAAATCCATGAATTACTCTCAATGGCTAGACATAATGTTATGTCATTCATATTCTTATATTAGAGTTCTCAAATTAATCGTGCTTATAATCTTTCGCCCTAAAGTCCTTTCAGTAATCCTTTTTTGTTTTGGAGAGTGGTGTTGTTGATAGTAGTTTTGTGATTAAAGAGGAGAGGATTGCTATTTCTTATTTTGATAGTGATTGTGTGTTTATTCCATCTAAGGTTATAACTGTGAAGGAAGAAGGAGATAAAGTTTGACAATGAGTATTAAGTCAGCTTCCTGGTGGTAATGCATGAAAGTTCAGTTGGTAGAGATGATAAGAGGATGAGAAGTTCTTAGAAATTTGATTAGTAGGAGTTTATGAAGTGGTTAAGGTTCTAAGCTTGAATGTGGTATAGTTAATATGTGGACAATGTGTGATACTAGGTGTTTTCTAATATGAGCTGAAGGTTAGCTAAATGTAGCAGTAAGGAGTAGTGTTCTTGGGATGAGATTTTCTACAAAGGTATAGCACCCGAATTTTGTGATCTAGATCAGAATAATCACCCTGTGTTAAGTACTTTGTGATTCTGAGTTAGACTTGAATATAGTAAAAGTAACCCCTTTCCATTCTCAGACCAGCCATCATTCGATGACGAATGATCCCAAGGGGGAAATATTGTAACACCCTGAAAATTTCTAAATTAAGACTCGAACAATTCTTTATTTACTTATAGGGTCATATCGGGTGATTTATAAAATTCCCATATGTGTAAAGGTGAATTCTTTAGTGTTAGAATAATTTTTGGATATCTATTAAGGTCACTAGAAACTCCAAGCACAAAGTAGAATTGAAAGTTTCCTTATCGATTAAGTATTGATGAAAGATTCTACTTGGGTCAACTTCAAACGACCATATCTATTAGAATATAAAGAGTTATGTGGCCCATAACCTATCAAACTAAAGTTATTTGAATCTTCTTTTCAACGCCACCAATTTCGCAACAATCCAAGGTTTGAGTAAAATGTTATGACCATTTTAGTAACCTGATACAGTGCTGTGAAGAATTAGCCGACGAGAAAACATTAAAAAGGGTTGTTTTTTTTCTTTTTACCTCTAAGAAACCCCTAAACAAATTTCTTGACTAATTAAAGACTCAAAACAATCAGATTTTCATCTCTTAATTCATCATTCTCTTCTCTCACAAAGCCTAAGTAAAAATCAAAGTAGAAGACTCCATTCAAGATTCTTTCAATCGTTTTCAAGATCCTTTTTCAAGGAAAGTCTTTTTCCAAGAATTCCATTATTTCCAACTCAAATTCTTTCACAGAATTATGAATCACTAATGAAAATCATAATTCTTGGTCATAGAGATTTCAAGAAACTAATTCAAGAATCTCAAGAAAGGTTTTCTTGATCGCTCTCCTTCAAGCTAGGGTTTCAAGGCTTCTAATCAAGTTGTTCTTCAAGAACCTTGTTCTTCCAGGTATTTAAGGCTATCATAGTGTTGGACTAGTTCATCCTCATGCCCTAGATCTACTTTCATATCAATAAAAGAGTAATCTAGGATTCTTTCACTAGATTTGAGTAATCTTGAGATAAGTTGATTTTGAGTTCTTGAGTTCATGTTTCTTTTTGAAATTCTATTCCTAATTATTTGAATTGTTATATGTTATACATTAATATTCTTGATTTGATTCGTTCATGCCTACATTTCAACATAAACCCTATGAATTGAGTATTCTTGAGATAAGTAATGTTGTTGAGTTTTGAGTTCTTGAGTTCTTGAGTTCTGAGTACTGAGTTTTCTATATTGCTATTAAGATCCCTAAGTTGTGTCATTCATGTCCATAATCCACATGAACCCTATAAATTGATTTATAAATCTTGAGAAATTCTTTTTTAAAAATACAACACTTGAGTTTAAAACTGAGTTTTTTGAGGAAGTAAAGATGTGTTTTGAGAAAGAGTTTGTAGAATATGATTAGTATGACAATCGAGTATTACATCTATGTTTAAGCAGTATGGTATTTAGTTATGCCATCAATGTTTATGCAGTGTGACTTCCCGAGTGATCAATGCTCATATCACAATATGATTTTGATATATTTTTTAGGAAGAGTTTTCAAGTATGAATTGAGTAAAAGTATAAGGGAACTAAGTTTCCCAAAGGTATCAGTTTTTACATTGATAAAAGAGAAACTTTGATTTCTAAATTAGTTATGAGTTCAAAGTTATTTCAAGAGTAGTTACCTCTTTTAAGAGGATATCTTGAGTAATTATTTCAAACCAGAGGAAGAGTATGTTTATTTAAACATTGAGCATGAGTATATATTATTGGGAGTAGTATTGAGCACTTATATGGGGATAAGCTCAGACAACTCACATTTCTCATAAACCATTTATGCCAAGATAGGTATAGGATTATACTTTTTAGATGAATACCAAGTGTCTCTGGGCAGAGCTTAGTGGATCCACTTAGTTGAGGTGTTCTATACCCCCGCAAGGTATAGGACAGTTCTAGAAGCATTGGCGAGACACTTTATCATCATGTAGCTCATAGTGATGGTTGTTGGTTAGAGAATCTCCCAAATGGAGTTAAAAGTGTACTTTTATTATACAGAAAAGGACCTAAAATACCCTTGAACTATTGGAAATGGTACAAAACTACACTTCATCCACCTATTGGCTCCCAAATACCCCTAACATCAACCTATTGGCTCCCAAATATTCTTTCATCCACCTTTTGGTCCAATATTGACCACTTTTATAGAGGATTATCATTTGAATATTTTTTTTAAAATATGTGGCGACCATCTATTGGTTACAATTGAATTACTTAAATTAACTTACAAACTCACCCATAACTAATTATACCCGACCCAAATTGACTATACGTGACTCAAGTTAATTATACCTGACCAAAATTAACTACATCATCCCCAAATTACATTTACCCCACCGATTAAAACAAATACACCATTCATTCCCAACATTTCACTTCCTCTTCCAACCTTACTTTCCCAATATATTCACTTAAAATCTCAAAAAATACTACCTAAATACACTCATGTATCTCCATAAAAAATGACCAACAAAACACACATGATTTTTTATGGTGATACATGTGTGTATTTAGGTAGTGTTTTTTGAGATAGTAAGCAAATATATTGGGTAAGAAGGTTGAAAGATGAAGTGAAATATTGAGAATGAAGGGTGTATTTGTTTTAATCAGTTGGGTAAATGTAATTTGGGACGGATGAAATTAATTAATTTGGGTCGGGTATAATTAATAATGGATGAGTTCGTAAATTAATTTAAGTAATTGTATTGTATCCAATATATGGTCTCCATGTATTAACAAAATATTTAAATGATAATCAGTTATAAAAGTGGTCAATATTGGGCTCAAAGATGGATGACAGGGGTATTTGAGAGCCAATAGGTGTATGGCATGGGCATTTGGGAGCCAATACGCGGATGGAGGGTATTTTTGTATCATTTCCAATAGTTCAAGAGTATTTTAGGCCCTTTTCCATTTATTATATCATTTAATATTTTGAGTTAGAGATAAGTAAGTATTTTTGTAGAGTTTTAATGATTCCACTCTTTTATTCCTTTACATTTAGTTAAGTATATATTAATATCTATTATAGTCCTTTCATTCAGCTATATTATATACTCGTACATTCAATGTACTGATGACATACGACCTGCATCTTTTAATCATGCAGATACAGGTTCTTAGGATCCTCAACAAGAGTCTGTTGTGATCACTTCATCCACCCGTCAACTTTTGAGTAAAACCTCCTTGCTTCTGGAGGACTCCATTTTTGTGAGTTATTAGTAATAGTTTTGAGAAGTCGTGGATCTTGTAATGACACTGATATTTATACGGTATAGGCTACATAAATGGACAGTTTTGGAGAGTCTTTTAGTTTCAAATGTTTTATTTAAAACTTATGTTTCATACTCAGTATATTCAATTTTGTTTTGAGATTCAGTAAATTGAGTTAGTCTTCCTCTTGTAGTCAGCCAAGATAAGGGTTCGCTTGGGACCAACAATGGTTCTCAAGCGCCGGTCACGTCAAGGGTGTAGGCTCGGGTCATCACAGTTGAAAGGTCTTCTCACCTAAAATGAATCAAAGAAAAGGAAATATTCTAAGAATGAGGCAACCGGAGATAACCCATGACCTCTAAATTAAATACAAGAGGTGTTTACCCATGTCTCATGATGTAAGGACAAGAGGCGATTACCCAAGTCCCTTAAAGAAAAGATGAATAAGAATAATAGATATTCCGTGGAGTTATGCTTAGCATCAAGTGGATAAGTGGCGATTACTCACGTCCTATTAAATATGTTCCAACATAGGATTTTCTATATAGACATTAGCTGGTGGATCCACGTAATTTAGAAAGTTCTTGGTCTTACCTTGGACAATAGGACACCCCTTTTTGGTGTGGGACACACTGTATTCCATGTTAGTAGCTCACATGGTCTTACATGCCAGTTAAAGGTAATTCTCCCACATTAATGAATCAAGGTTACTTCAAGAAGTATGTCACATGTCTTTAAGATGATGTATATTTACGTTGACCATATTTTATGACTTATATCTTCTACTTACATTCATGATTTAGCTTGGTCATTGCACTTTATGAAAATGTCCATTTTCTCATGTGTTCAAATGTTTTATGCATGACTATCATACTTGGTACATATTTTTTACTAACGCATAATCTTACCTACATTTCCCCAAATATAGGGAACGACCTTATCGATTCGCACTTCCATGGCTAGGATCTCATTTAGAAGATTGAAGTTTGGTGAGTCCTCATATTCCGAGGACCGATCTTGATTTCCCTTTTTGTCCTTACTTTCAGTTTTAGAACTTGATGTACAGGTTACACCCCGATAAACTCTTATGTACAAGATGGATTTGAGACGATATTTAGATTTCCCATATGGTTTATCAAATTTTATATGTTGAAACTGTCTTTTAAATCTCTTATATTCTAGTATCTTGTATGATGAAAGCTCAGTGGATTGTATGGGGCCTCTCGGGGTCATATACGTCATGTTACGCCTAGGGCTATCTTGGGTCGTGACAGTAGGTCAGGTCATGGGTGAGGCTTCGACAATTAGGATTTTGGATCTTTTCCTAATTATATTAATCCAACAAGATGTCGTTTTACCCCAAAAATTTCCCAATTGAACTCATTCTCCTAAATTCTCAAAGTTGATCAAAGTCCTTCCCCAATATTTCTCTCTCTAAAAGCTTGAAGAAGAAGGCTAAGGTTTCAAGGAGAAGTCTCTAATTTCACCATTGATAGAAAGCTTTGGCATCAAGGTATGATAGTATTCACCTATGGAGTCCTTTCCTCCATAGGGTTCCTAAATTTCCCAATTTTTACAAGGTAGAATCTCCAATTGACGTTAGGGTCTTACTCAATCTCATGGGTTCTTTTCAATTATGATCTACTTGATTGTTTTATATATTTTCATGCATGAATTGAGATAATGACATG
Organism: Solanum stenotomum; assembly: GCF_019186545.1. Taxonomy (NCBI): domain Eukaryota; kingdom Viridiplantae; phylum Streptophyta; class Magnoliopsida; order Solanales; family Solanaceae; genus Solanum; species Solanum stenotomum. Next base: position 62,788,380 of record NC_064282.1, on the reverse strand, counting down.
TTTTTAAGTTGAATTCATATAAACCCATGCATGACCCGTGTTTTCTAGAATTGATCATATGATGAAGCTTTTGAATCATGAAAGATGAGTTTTATGCAGATATGCATACTCTTTATGAAAGTGGTGAAAAATGATTAAAAGTTTATTTGAGAGTGAAACATCAAGTTGTTGTTGTTGTTAGTGTGAAAGGTTTTCTTACCCAAGATGAATTAAGATTTAAGGAGCTATTCTAACGAAACTTGCCTTGGACTGGCTTACTTTGATGTGACCTTCCATGGATGATGAGGCAAGCAATGATTACCCATGTCCTCCAATGATAAGACAAGCAACGAATACCTGTCTTGTGAATATTAAGATAACCGAGTGGACAAGTAGTGATTACCCATGTCTCATAACTTATGTGCCACCATAGGTTTGACTAGATAGGCATTAGCAAGTGGGTCCATGTAAGCTAGAAGTTCATGATTCTTACTTGGGAAAGTGAGAACACCTCTTTTCGGTGTGGGGTAGACACTGGATTCCATGTTATAGCTCACATGGTCTCTATGTCGGTTAAAGGTAAATCTCCCACAATAATGAACTAAGGTTACTTCTAGAAGTATCTCACAAGTATTTCAAAGATGTTAGCTTGCATCAACCATGTTTTATGATTTATGTTTTCTAACCCCTTTTATCTTATGATTTAGCTTGTTCATTACATGTCATGTAAAGTCCTTTTTAGCATGATTTCATATCTTTTATGCATTGCTATCATACTTGGTACATTACATGTACTAACACATACTCTTGTCTCATTCTTTCACTAATGTAGGATTCAACGCTCCTATTCCGCATCTCTATGGTTAGTGATCACTTAGTAGATATTGAAGATTGGTGAGTGCCCATGTTCCGAGGACTGAGACCTCTTTATTGCTTACTTTCTTTACTTTTCAGTATTGTACATGATGCATGTGTTACGTCCCAATCACTCTTGTTGTACTAGATGGCTTTCAGACTATGTTAGACTTCCACTACACTGTTGTCAACTCTTATGATACAAACTATCTTTTAAAATATCTTGAATTTCTATTATGTTGTATGATGTATGCTAAATGGCTTGTGTAGAGCCTCTTGGGATCCCATACGTCATGTTACGCCTAGGTATACTTTGGGTCATGACACTTATTTCTAATGTAATTCCCTGTGGAATCGACCTCAACTCTTATTGTGTTCTGTAACTGACATCGACTATTTATACTTCTTAATTCAAGTGTATGTTTGGACTTATAACTACTCATAAAGAATATACAAGTAAGAACCCTAATAATAGTATCTTCTCTAAGTTGTGTGGCTCCCAATAAGTAATCAATGACCCGAACAACGGTATCCAAAGGTCCTATTTATAATAGAAAAAATAACCTCTATTTCTAGTTGGACTCGATATTATCGGTTAAAAACTATCTCTGTTGAACCACGAGTCTGTGGCGTGACCTCCAACACGTGGATTTGGGGTTTGTGGTACTCAAACAATGTTCCATCTAGGGTGTGCGATGCACCGATCATTGCGCATGCAGTCATGCTTTTGAACTCACTGAGATTTTTGTTGCAGTCATGGCGTGGGGCCCCTGCAAAAAAATTGTGTCCATTTGATTAGTGGTAATAGAAAGAAGTTCACGGATTACACCTTCAATCAAGATAGAAGACTTTAACTACACTCAATTATCTTGCTTTTCTTTGTTTCTATTTTTATCATTTAACACGCTTTTAGTATTTTAGTGTTCAATTATAATTTTTTTTTTGTTAAATTTGGTTAAATATATTTTTTGAAAGAATTTATCATGGTTGTTTAATGAGTTTAATTAAAAAAAAAAAATTGTTTGGGGGGAGGCAGATTTTTGGTTGTATTATGCTTTGTTGTTCTATTCCTTTCTCCTTTAATTGTATCTTTTTTATTAGCTAGAGAACTAAATGCTAAGATTCCAAAAATATGATATAAAGGGTCAAAATTGTTAAGAAAATATGTGTTCTAAAACTTTCAATTAAGATTATGATTGACTTTATTTTATTATATTTTTATCGTGTTGTTTATTAATAAGTTCATCTTATTTAAATTAATTAGTAATTTTTATAACAACAATATATTTGGGACAATTTCTCAAATGGAGTCTAAAGGATTGCAAGTTTGTTTTAAATAAACTCTCAATTTTTTTTAAAAAAAAATAGAACAAAATTGCAAGAATAATATGAAAACGATTCATGAGATAGGTGATAGTGTCAGGTTCTTTTATTTTTATTGAAATATTCTTAATATTCCTATTTGTTATTAGATAAAGCTTTTCTAATAATTTATCTTTTATTATTTGAAAAAAAAGGCTCCTGGAATTTGTATATAAAAACAATATACTCAAATATTGCTCTAAATAACTTAATCCTTTCAAGAATCTTCTTTTAAGTTATAGTTATAGTATTCAGATATTAAAAGAACACTTTTCTTAAACTTAATAAGGTATGTATGATAGCGTGAAGCAGAGACAAATTACGTAATAAATAATATTTTAAATAAGGGGTTAATAATTTGAGTTTAAAATAGTCTAGAGGATTATTAAATCTTAAAATTTAGGGTGTGTTGGTTAGATTTATGCAACTATAAATAACACATGATTAGTTATGAATTTTTTGGTATTATATTATACAAAAATTAATTATGCACGGTTTAATTATTCATGTATTACTTATTTAGGTTATTTCATCTTAAAACAGAAAAAGGATAACAATAATATGTTCCAAGTGAATTATGCCAATGTTCTTAGGAACTCGCTCATTCATTCGACAAAAAAGGTAGAACCAATTCCTATGAAGACAATCACTTATAGGAATGGAATTCCTCGATTTGATATGGACGAAGAGTGAAGTGAAGCGGATGAACATCATTGAGAATCTCCGATAAGCAATAGTTAGAAAATTTTCATATGGCTGGCTGGAGCTGGAAGAACTTAGGATGCTTATCCCGAAACAATGCAAATTAAAGGAGATTGTAAGATAGGTCTATTAAGGAACAGGCATCTCCACATCAGACTTAATCAACAAGAAGACTTCATTAATCTAATGTCCAAAAACATATATTACATATTGGCTAAGGACGGATATTCATATTGCATGAGGCCTCTTATATATGGTAAAAATTTCAGGTTGCGGAAGAAACTAAACAGGCTTTGGCCTGGATATCCTTTCTGAATCTCAAACTCACTTTTTTGTGAAGTAATCCCTATTCTCTTTAGCAACAACAGTTGGAAAGCTCTTACATTTAGACATGACCACAATAAATAAAACAAGACCAAGTTGTGCACGAGTTAAAATGCAGGTAGTTCTTATGTCAGATTTCCCAAAGTTTGTTGGAATGGAGATTATGAATGAAGATACTAAGGTGTCAAGGATATAGCAAGTGAAGATTCAATACGACTTGTTACCTAAATATTGTAAACATTGTAAGGTTCAAGGACCTGAAGAGGAGGAATGTATAAATTTACATCCAGATCTAAGGGTTGATAATGATGAGAAAAAGGGGCAGTCAAAGGGTAATGAAGTACTACATGAAGAACAAGAAGAAACAAGAGGAAATGAGAAAACGGAGACCTCTGAACTAATGAAATTTTTTCAGAAAATGCCTTCATCATGAACAATTGTACGAAATTCACAAAGCTTATACTTCACCAAGAATGTTTGTAGTAAATATCATAGCTTGAGGCGTCTAAAGACATTGTCCTTAAGGATATTTCAACCGGTATAGGTGTATCCCCTGGATTCAACAAGCTCTTCTAGTATAAAACTAGGAGACAACAAAAACTTAACCAACGAAAAAACCCAGTACTAGAACATATGTAAAAGGATTATCTTCTTTCCCATCTCATGAGAGTAAATCCACAAAGTCTTATATAGGCAACCAAATGGACCAAATCAAATAGCTCTAACATTCAAGAAAGAACAAAACGTCTCAAAATTGAAGAGTAATAAAGCCTCAAAGACTGGTGGATAATTGACTTAATAAATTGTCAATAAAGGGCTAACAATTAGTGACAATAAAGATTATAATTCAATTTCTCATAATTAAACGTTAGTTTTGAAGGAGAATTAATAGACACTCAATGTTATTAAATAAGAAATGAATCTAGACAATAATATAAATACTTCATTTTGAGATACTAGAATCATTTTTTCAACATCAACAAGGGAGGAGAAGAATAATAAGAAGATTTTGAAACCCTACAAATAGAGTTTTTACAATGAACAAAGGTATCTTCATAAGTGACAACACTAGTACTCTTGGTAAAACTGAAAGTGGGAATGCCTCTGCTGCTTTAGCAGATATAAATGAGTAACACCAGATCGAATCAAGGCAGGGAGATATCACGAAGATTGAAAAACAACATATTGAGGAAGAGAATCTTGTTCTTGAGACAAGCAATTTAGATGATCAACAACAAAGTAATGAATCCACTAAGTAATGGATCAAGAGATATTTTACTAATTAGGAGGAAAAGAATATTGCACCACACTGAAGTAGTACTACATCATGACAAATGCAACATGGGATAGTAACAAAGATGGGGACATTAGTAATAAATGGAACAAACAAAGTGAGAATACATCATTTACTAAAAAGAACACGGTAGAAGATGAGGTTTTTGTCAACAGGCAAGGAGACGTATCTGCAACACAAGTAAGAACTAATCAATCCAGTGTACGAAAAAAAAGAGCTGTATACAGACGATAAGAACACATGGAAAGGAGATAGTGGCATACAAACATAATGAATCAGATTTGAGAGATGCTACCTATAATGAGCCCCTCCAAATAGTGGTTCTTGTGGAAGGGAGATTTCCTCCTACAAATACACTTCGAATATATGTGGATGAAGTCAATCAGAAGGAGAATAAGTTGTAAGCAACAAGTGCTCTAGCTAAGGTTCAGGCAATCAGAATGGGCAATAGAAGATCTGCACCTAATGAAGCTTTACATGCAATTGTTTCACACCAAGTTTTACAAGAGAACGGTAAGACAATCATTCAAGAGAGCATAACCATCAAAGATTTTAATGAGGCGAGTATTGAAGATGGTAAAGAAGAAGAAAGTGTAACACCCCGGAAACTTAGTAGGCTAACTAGAGCTAAAACGTGTGGGTTAACGTCAAGGGAAAAGGTTAAGAGCCAAGGAAAATGGGCAAGGGCCAAGGATGCCTATATTGGCCAAGACACTTCCCACCAAGACCACGAGGGTCTTCACGACCCATAGTGGACACCACGAGTCATGGTGCCACTCGTGGAGATGGAGGCAATAGCCTCCTTATGCTGCCTCAAAATTGGACCCTCTGCACGAGCCATTTCACGGCTCGTGAAGCCTTACATGGATCGTGGGAGTCGTCTTGAATACGCCTTAGAGGTTAGGGGTGGAAAGAAAAGTTGCTTAGCCACTGCATCAAGGTCCATGAGAGAGACCACGACTCGTGGCTTGCTCCACGGCTCGTGGACCCCCTCTTGGAGATACCTTGGGCTTGTGAGCTAAAGGCACAAGGTGCCTTGCCACTGCCTCAAGTCCACGAGAGGGAACACGGCTCGTGGGACCCCTCGTGGCACCTGGGCAACTCCCTTTAGGTGAGGGTTATTTTGGGTATTTCTTTTTTAAGCCCAATCAAAGTGAGGTCGTTTTTTATTATTTTTATACAAATATATAAGTCAATTTAATTCAAAATACACCCAATTACTTCATATTTTCCAAACACCCAAATATTTTCCCCAAAGTTCATCTTTTACAAAATTTCTCTCTCTAGAATACTCCAAGGAAGAAGAAGAAGAAGAAAGTGAAATCTAGGGTTGAAGGATCCGTCTTTTCCACTCAAATTCGTAGGGTTTCTTCATCAAGGTATGGCAGTCCTTCATACATGGATAGTTTTCATCCATGGAGTCCCTCCAAAACTCAATTTCAAAATTAGTTATTTCCCCAATAGTTAGGGTTTTACTTCAATCTTATGGATTCTTTTCAAAAACATTTTTAATGGTTGATTTATGACGTATTCTGATTGAATTGACGATTTATTATTGATTTATGATGAACTCCCCCCAAGAACCCATGAAATCCCTAAATTCCCTAATTATGAACTATGTTGAGGGTTTGATGATTCTAGAAAGATGATATTATGCTTGTGATAGTTAGATTACTTGAATTATGTTATCATCCATGTCTAGTGTAGTATTTCTAGATGTGTTGATGAATTGTGATCTAGTATCCTTGAAGGGAAATGTATGAGAATTGTGCATGATTATGATGCTTGGGCACATGCTTTAAGATTACTTTGAGAGTAAAGTGAGTATGATTATGATTTAGTTGTTGTTGTGTTGGAATGTTATCCTCATGAACACACTTATGCATGATTATGAATGAAGTATACATGAATATGATAATGTTGTTGTGATTCATTGAAAGGTTATTCTCACCTCTTGAATCTATGAGCTATATCATTAATTGTGTTGGATTGAGTGTTAAGACATTCTTCCATAAACATGAACTTAAGTCAAGACTTAACATGAACTTAATGGGAATATGTTTACCACTGAGTGGATATGAATATGAGATGGAAGATTTTACGCCAGTTAGTCCGGCTTCCCAAATGGGTTCCTTCTACGCTAGTTAAGTTTGGGTTCCCAAAACATGTATCTCATGAGATGGAAACCTTTTACCTCAGTAAAGTTTGGATTTATAATCTCCGTATCCCATAACTATGTGCCCACATAGGTCTTAAGCTAGTGGATCCACCTAAGCTAACAAACTTTAGTTCTACATTAGGCAAGTAGGACACCTCTTTTCGGTTTGGGGGAATGACACCAGATTCCATTTTAAGCTCACATGGTCTATGTCGGTTAAGGCTTATTCCCACCATGATGAAATATGAATAAGAACATGAATTAGGAACTATGGTTACTCAAGAAGCTTTACTTAGCATGGGTGGGATTATGGGATCTTATTCATGCATTGCACAAGTATGCTTTGATGGTATTTATGGCATGTTTCCACTATGTTATGACGATCTATATGTTGAATGTGCTTATGACTTGTGTTTTTACACTAATGTTCATGATGACTCTTAAACTAGATAAAGTGCATGGTTTCAACTAAAATGTCCTTTTTTGGCATGATTTTAAGGATTTTATGCATGGCTATCATACTTAGTGCATTTTTGTACTAACCCATATTTTCTACATTTTTCGTAGGGTCCGGTTCTTAAGGTAATCTCCCTTCTTGGTCAAATCTTGAATCGACTATTCTCCTTGCTTTTGGTGAGTCCTCATGGTTCAAGGACGAAAGATGCTCTTCTAGTTTCTTTTCTTGTACCTTCATTTGAGAACTATTTTGTAAGGGATGTGACCCTATTTGATACTTCAATTGTAATAGATGGCTAATTGAAACAAGTCTAGACTTCCATTTTGCTTTTATGAAAATTTCTTAAGACTCTAAATGTGTTTTACTCTTTATTATTGTATGCTTATGTTATGATTATGTTAAGGGGCTTACATGTTTGTGATCGTGTTTGTTGATGATATTTTAATTTATTTAAGGAGTGAGAATGAGCATGTTGACCATTTGAGGATGGTATTACAAGTTCTTAAGGACTATCAACTTTTCGCAAAGTTTAGCAAATGTGAGTTTTGGTTGAGGTCCGTAGCATTCCCTGGATATATTGTATCGAGCAAGGGTATTGAGGTAGATCCTAAGAAGACGGATATGGTCAAGAGTGGCCTAGACCTCTATCACCGACATATATTATAAGCTTCTTGGTTATGGTCGATTACTATAGAAGGTTTATCGAAGGATTTTCCTCCATTGCTTCTCCTTTGACGGCCTTGACTAAAAAAAAAGCTAAGTTTGTGTGGTCAGAATCTTCTGAGAAGAGTTTCCAAGAATTGAAACATAAGTTTACTTCCGCTCCGCTGTTGACCTTATCGGAGGGTATGGATGGCTTTGTGGTGTATTGTGATGCCTCTAGAGTTGGGTTGGGATGTGTGCTTATGCAAAATGGTAAGGTGATTGCCTATGCTTCAAGGCAACTGAAAATCCATGAGAAGAATTATCCAACCCATGACCTTGAGTTAGCGGCAGTTGTGTTTGGCTTAAAAATATGGAGGCATTATCTATATGAGGTTGATGTTGATGTGTATATCGATCACAAGAGCCTTTAATATGTGTTTAGTCAAAAGGAATTGAATATTTGCCAATGAAGGTGGTTGGAATTATTAAAAATTATGACATAAGTGTCCTTCATAACCCCGGCAAAACCAATGTGGTAGCAGATGCACTTAGTAGATTGTCTATGGGTAGTGTGGCTCATGTAAAGGATGGAAAGAAAGAATTGGTTCGTGATGTGCATAGGTTGGCTTGTCTAGGTGTTCAACTAGTAGATTCCACCAAGGGTGGTGTCGTGGTCCACAATGGTTCTGAATCATCCTTTGTGATGGATGTTAAGGCAAAGCAAGAACGTGATCCTATATTAGTTGAATTGAAAGAGTCGATACTCAAAAAGTCCGTTAAGGCTTTCTCCCAAGTGGGAGATGAGGTGCTTAGGTACCAAGGTTGGTTATGTGTTCCGGATGTTGATGGTTTGAGGGAACAAGTTTTAGAAGAAGCTCATAGTTCTTGGTATTCTATTCATTCGGGAGCCAACAAGATATATTGTGACCTAAGGGAAGTCTGTTGGTGGAACAGAATGAAGAAGGATAATGCGAGATTTGTGGCCAAATATCCAAATTCTCAACAAGTTAAGGCCGAGCATCAAATGTCGGGAGGTTTAGCCCAAGAAACACTTGGAAGTGGGAAGAGATTAATATGGATTTTGTTGTGGGTTTGCCTCGCACCCGAAGGCAACATGATACCATTTGGGTAATTATAGATCGGATGACAAAATCAGCCCACTTTATTCCCGTCAAGGTTTCTCATTCGGCGGAAGACCATGCCAAGTTGTATGTAAATGAGATAGTAAAGTTACATGGGTCCCTTTATCTATTATTTCGGATCAGGGTACTCAATTTGCTTCACACTTTTGGAAGTCATTCCAAAAAGGGCTTGGTACTAAGGTTAAGCTTAGCACTGCTTTTTATCCCCAAACCGATGGGCAGGCAGAGCGTACCATCCAAACGTTAGAAGATATGTTAAGGGCATGTGTTATAGACTTCAAGGGTAATTGGGATGACCACTTGACATTAATAGAGTTTGCCTATAATAATAGTTGCCACTCAAGTATCGGTATTACTCCCTTTGAAGCCTTGTTTGGTAGGAGATGCAGGTCTCCGGTTGGTTGGTTTGAGGTTGGTGAAGTTATTCTTATTGGTCCCGAATCGGTTTATGAAGCTATTGAAAAATTTTGGCTTATTAGAGAGAGGTTGAGAACGGCTCAAAGTAGACAAAAGTCATATGCCAATGTTAGAAGAAGTGATCTAGAATTTGAGGTTAACGATTCGGTCTATCTAAAAATCTCACCTATGAAAGGTGTGACGAGATTTGGCAAAAAGAGAAAATTTAGTCCGAGGTATGTGGGCCTATATCAAATTTTGAAGCGTATTGGGAAAGTTGCCTATGAGTTAGATTTGACAAATGTGTTGGCTCCGGTTCATTCAGTATTTTGTGTTTCTATGCTTAAAAAGTGTATTGGTGATCCGGCATCCATTATCCCTTTAGAAGGTTTAGGGGTTGATGAGAGTCTTTCTTATGAGAAAGTTTCGATAGAAATCCTTGACCAGCAAGTTAAAAGGTTGAGAAACAAGGAAATAGATTCCATTAAGGTTTTATGGAGGAACCAACTAGTTAAGGGTGCTACTTGGGAGGCCGAGGCCGATATTAAGTCCTGATATCCTCATCTCTTTCCTACTACTCCCATTCAAGCTTAAGGTAATTAGTTCCTCTTGAGTTTGGTGTTTTTGGGAGTCATATGTGCTATATGTGTTCTCCATGATTTCCTTATGTTATGCATGTTCTTGAGAAAATTCATGTATAGTAATAAAATGAGTTTTCATGATTTATGTGTTCCTCATGTTGTTGTGCATTTTAGTATGAGTTGCATATTTGACTTCATGAGATGAGTTTATGAACATGCTTTATTATGCTTTTGAAGAAGTTGCATATTTGCTCCATGATATTGTGTTGAGCATGCTTTTAGTTGGAGAAGGTAGTTCCTCCTATGAATATGATAAATGATTAATTTCATGCATAATGGTTTGTTAGATGTAGTTCCTACTTTCTTGTGTTGCATTGATTATGTTGTGATGGAGTTGAAGTTTCCTCCTTTGAATTGTGCATTATTTTGATGTTGCATGCATGATGGGCTGCTAGTCTTGAGTCTTTAATTCTGTAAGGTGTCTAGATCGTCATTCAAGGAAAAATGTTCCCAATGGGGAGATAATGTAACACCCCAGAAAGTTAATAGGCTAAATAGAGCTAAAATGTGTGGGTTAACGTCAAGGGAAGTTGTTAGGAGCCAAGGAAAATGGGCAAGGGACAAGGCTGCCCATTGATGAGTCCACGATTTGGACTCATGTAGGGCTTTGTTTGGATAGATTTGTGTCCTCAAATGCTTGTTTTGTGCCACTAACTAATGTAAAATCTTTGATTTCCAGGTATTTGGATTGAAGAGCAAAGCATGGACACTAATTTGCAAAAAGGAACTAATTGATCTGAAAGAACGAAGAAATGAAGGCCTAGTGATCACCGAGTCCCTTTGGCGAGTTGCCTAATGGCCTCTTGACCGCCTAAAGTTCCAATGTGCCAAGCCCTGAAGAAGAAAATCAAGTTGGCGATAGAAAGGAGCAGCTGGCGCGTCGCCGATTTGTTCCGTCATGCAATGTTGGATCGCCCAAAGGTACAGAACATGAGGATGTTGAAGACCAAAGCAAGAAGGCGATGGAACTGACAAAAGGGTGGATCGCCGAGTTAATCGACAATCCCGACTTACTGCGTCGAATGGTCCTTCACAGCATATTTTTGGCGACTATAAATACAGTTTCAAACATTGAGCTTTTTACCCTTTTATCATAATCTTGGAATCAATTTTTAGAATTTTTAGTTTTTAGACAAGTTTTCCTTAGCTTTGAAGAATTGACGTTTTCCATTTTTGAGAAATTGGAAGTGGGTCTTTGAGATTCTTTAACTTGGACCTCTGTAAAGAAGAAATTAATCTTACCCAGTTGATGGAAATAGAATTTGGTAACGATTTCTATCTTTTTATGATGTCTAGCTAAAGCCCCAATTCTTGGGGTGTGATTGTGTGATTATGAGTTGATTTAGCTTATGGGTGTTGCTAATTGTTAGTTTAACTGTTGTTTAAAATTTATTTAAATTAGTAATTGTGGTTTAATTTAAAGGGTTGTAGTTGCAAATGCAACTCTACCTTCGTGTTTTTTGCTTGCTCGAGAGAGATGTTTTAAAACCAAGATTATAGAAATTGATGGTCTGTGGGTATTGGGTTACCATGGATTCAGCTTGAGAGAGTGAATCCTAAATCCTTTTCCTCACATTCAACTCGAGAGAGTGAATGGACTAAAGCATAGGTTGTTCTCATTTGCTGCTTATTGGTGTTTGAGAGAAACCAACTTGATTCGGGGTAAATTGTTCGGGAGAAAGTTTATCCCCACTAAAGTCTAGCTTATTCACTGATTTACAACTATTTACTAACAATTGCAATTACCCATTTGTCTACCTTAGCTTATCCAATCACATCCCAAGAACCCATCTCTTTACCTGTTAATTCGTGTTATTTGTTGTTGTTGTAGTTGATAGTTAAAACCAAAAACCCCTTTTATTTGACACTTGTGTCACCCCTTAATTTGAATTATGTTTTCATTCGTAAATATCTATTCCTATGATTGACTTGAACATATTCGTACTTTGCTATTGAATCTTAAAACACGTGCCACTCTCTATGGGATTCGATCCAAAATCACTTAGTTGGGTTATTATACCGATTAACGATCGTTGACACTTAGAATTGGATGAAGTGTCTTTGTTAAGGTTATTTAATCAAAATGGCACTTCTTCCGGGGAGTGGTGTTGGTTAAGATTTTTAGTTAAGTTGAATTTTGTTCTTATTAGTCATAGTGGAACTTACTTACTTTTAGTTTTGGTTTGATTGTTTGTGTCTTGAAACAGAGAGTATGAGTGTGAATAGGAGCAATGGTAGCTAAGTGGGCCACCAAGATGACATCGGCAACCTTAACGATGTCAACGAGCCTAATTGAAGGGGTCGTTCCATATCACAAATACTATGTTGCAGCTCTTGCAATTGAAGGGGTTGTTCGGTGGTTTGGCTCATGAGGGTCCCCATGAGCATATTAGAAACTTCGTGGATGTTTGCGGACCGTTCTCCATCAAGAACATATCCCAAGATTCGGTCCGGTTGAGGTTGTTCCCGTTCTCTTTGATGGGAGAAGCATGTAAGTGGTTGGCTGAATTGCCACGTGAATAAATCACTTCGTGGGAGCAGGCAGCTGGTCACCGCATTTCAAGTGCGATTTTTCCCACCTTCGAAGATGATGACTCTTCAGGACATCATTCAGAGCTTCAAGCGTCTAGAGGGTAAGCCAATTCATGAAACTTGGCTACGATTCAAGAAGTTGGTACTTCAATGCCCAATCATCGCTTGCCTGATAACGTGTTGTTGTAGTATTTTTACCGAAGTCTTGATTCGGTAAATAAGGGTGTTGCTGACCAACTTTCACTGGGAGGTTTGATGCAGCAACCTTATGTGATAGTAGCTCAACTCTTGGATGGCATGACCACAATCAATCGGGCTTGGTACACCCGCGAAGATCAGGTCTTCCCTCTCACGTTTAAATTGACCAAGGAGTAGATGGAGAAACACCAAGAGAGGGACCAGAACATGGCCAAGATCATGACACAACTTGACATTTTGTCCAAAAATGTCATGCGAGCTGGTGCTCGAAATGTCAATGTCGTGGGTGTAGGGTGTGTTAATCCTAATGAGGCCAAGTTTGAGGGTTTGTACAATAAAGAGGTGAATTTCCTAGCCAACCAAGGTGGTGTTATCATTCAAACTACCCGAGGCAGGGTGGTAACCAAGGTTGGAACAAGGACGAAGGTTGGAAGGATCGTGATCGAGAGTGGAGGGATTGAAATCACAATTGGAAGGATGGGGAGAAGGATAGGTATGTGCCTCCCCACGAGCGTTAGAAACCAAAGGATTCAGAAGGTTGTCGGTCGGATGATATGCTTTCTCGTATCCTCAACAAAGTTGAGGGGTAGGACAAGATTTTGAAAGAAATGAAAGAAGATGTGTCAACCTTTAGCCAAACGGTTACCTCCCATTCAGTATCGATCAAACAGTTGGAGACCTAAATGGGTCATATCTTGTCTCATTTGAACCCGAGACAGCAAGGGCGATTGCCTAGTGATACTATGGCCAACCCAAGAATGAAGTTTGAGTGTGCACTTGAGTCGTGCCACGACGTTGACTAAGGCGTTGCTTGGGAGGCAACCCAAGTTTTATTTGCTTTCTTTTTAAGTTTGAAATAATTGTGTGTTGATTGTGCAACTCAAAATGTGGAAGGTGTTTGAAAAGTACAGGTTGGCGAGCTAAAAGTCCAGTCGGGGACTCACTGAAGAGGTCGGCGAGCTCGACTTGGACCACTGTTGGACTCAAGACATTTTGAAATTGGAGTGTGTAAAACTCGGCGAGCCCAGGAGATGATTGGCGAATCACCGACTGGATCGGCGATCACAACTTTGTCCTCCGTTTGGACCCCATAATAACTGGAGGTCCTGTAAAACTTGGCGAGGCAAGTGCCCACTCGGCGTGTCACCGAGTGGGTCATCGAGCAAAACTTATGTCGCTGAATGGGTGAGAACTGGACGGTTTTTAAAGTCCAAAAGTTTAAACTTTCAAACAATTTCACTTTCCCTAACTTTTGAACTTCCCAAACTCACAACCACACACTATTTTCCGTATTTTTGCATCTTTTATCTCGTATAAGTCATCAAGTTTGTGTTCGGAGTTGGATTCTTTGCCACCTAGCTTTTCAACTTGTTTAATCGGCATCTAAGGTTGGTTTTCCGAACCCCGGATTCATTTTTTGCAATTTTTACTCTCGTGCTTAGATGTTATCTTAGTGAAGTGTGTTGGGCCTCTCTGATCGTAATTGTATGCGTGTATACCTGTTTTAATTTGAATATCGTGCCTCTAATGCTTATATTGTTGATTTCTCGAGTTTTTCTTGTTCAAAATTGATTAAAATTGTGGGGTTGTGCTTGAATGTTATTGGGTCTAGTCAGGTGAAGTCTAAGTAACCCGCATTTGTGCCAAATGACATAATTTACCCAATGTTGGAGCAGTTGACATCATTCTTAAGGGAAAAAGTCATCAGATGGACAAATTTGGCCAAACTGGAAGAAGTCTAAGTATCCCAGGGGCATGGGTGTAATGGGTCTTAGTTTAATTGGAATAGTGATTGGTTTGATTTTGTTCTCGGGGGCTGCGGGATTGAATTTGGAAGATGGGGTTGAGAGTAGGCACGTTGGGTCGTTTGGCGAGCTGGGTCGAGCTCGCCGAACCACTCGACGGTTCGCCGAATCCCCTTTCTCACCTTTAATTTCATGCTAAATTTGGAGTTCAGGTTCCGTAACTTTCGGCGAGAAACCTGAGTTCGCCGAGTGCAGTCGGCGACTCGTCGAAAGTCCTTCTTAATAGCCCTTTTTGTTCCCCTAACTCATAAAATGTATTGTAACTTTCGGTGGGCTACTCCTTGCTCACCGAATGCTGTCGGCGATTCGCCGAAAGGCCCTTCCCATCGCTGACATACCATTTGTCTGAGAAAATTTTGAGCCAATCCTTTCAGCGAGCTCAACCTGGCTCGCAAAAGTGATTTGGCGACTCATCAACCGGTCCGGCGAGTCTGTCTGCAATTATTTTTCTATAAATTTTGCTTGAATTATTCCTAACTTTATCTGATGTTTTGCATACATGGCTAGACTAGAGGCTTCTGGTAGAAACATGCCACCCCGCAAGCGGGCCAAGGTTATAAAGATCAACGAGGATGTATCCAAGGTAAAGGCTACCAAACTTCCCACAACAGGTGGGAAGAGAAAAGGAAAAGGGAAGGCACATACATCACCAGAGGCCAGCTTCGATAGTGACCATATCTACGCCACTCATCTCACCACTTCTGAGAGTGAGGGTGAGCACCAGGAGCATCAGGCTGTAACTTCTGAGGATGAGCTACTTGCATCCCAGAGAGCGGAGCTAGGCTCAACGAGGCTGAATGATCCATCTAGGATTAGGACTCCCCAAGCTACCACTACCTCTTCTGCTCCAGAACAGGCCATAGTTCATGCTCCGATTGTACAAGGCCCTCCTCCCAAGTCTTTCAACAAACTGAAGACTGCGGACAATAATTGTAGAAAAGAGGCTATCCATTAATGGAGTCATCGACAGATATCCAGAGATTATGAGCTGCCTAATGTTCCATAAAGTCCAACTCTTCACCAAGCCTCGTGGCCCATACATTCCGAGTCGGGTCAGAGAATTCTACATTGCTTACAGTTCCTTGATACCATAAAGGAAGAAGCCGGCAACCAAATTCATGTTGGTTGACTATGTGGTTGTTAAAGGCTGGAAGGTGAAATATGATAGTGATGCTATCAATGCAGTCTTGGGTGTTTCAACACGTATTGATGATGATTGCCAGCATCTGATCCGGACAATGACACTGGAAAACATGAAGAAGTGGTTGGATCCGCTAATATCAGACGGTACTCCCAAGTTGTTTGAGATTGGAGCACCGATTGAAAAGAAGGATCTTAACATAGCTGCAAGGTTCTGGTTTGGCTTCATCAGCAATACTATCATGCCATCCCAGAATGAGTCGATTCTCTGCCTAGCCAAGGAAGCCTATCTAGGTTGCATCATTGATGAGACAAGGATAAATCTGGGGATGAATATGGCACAGAAGATGGTCATAAGAGACAACCAGCGCCAAACTTCCTTCCCTTTCCGGTGTTAATCACCGAGTTGTGCAAACAAGCTCGGGTGCCTATAGATGAGAAGAAGGATGTGGAAGTGATTCCCATATCTTCTACTGACATCCGAAGGATCGAGGTAGAATACTTGAAAGACGAGGCAGAGAGGAAGAAGGCAGCTCTGGTGGACTCTTCCCCAGTTGTGGATACCGACACATTACCTGTAGAGGCACTTTTGCCTACTCCGGCCCCTGGGTCTTTAGGTACTTATAGTGATTTCCCTTGTGATACTCCCAATTCCTCTGTTGCTCCATTCCCCCAGATCTGGTATGTTGTTGTTGCTGCCTCTCGGGCCCCACTCACTCAGGCTGCATTACTACTGATGGGGAAGCTAGCCCATTCTGCCGATCACCATGTCGCCAGACTTGAGGCCTCCATTCTGGGCATGATTCAGACAGCCCTCACTGATGTTGTGACACCCTTGTGTGCTACCATTGATGCCATTGCGGCTAGCATAGCGGTGTGCGAGCATGAAAAAGAGGCCAACGAGAAGGTGACGACTTTAAAGGCCGCTATTACTGCACTGAGGAGAGATGTGGACCAGTTGAAGTCCACCGACATATCAATGATTTTTGGGATGGTGGAGATCCCAGATGTGCCAGTTGAGCCAGACATGCCCCGGCTACCACAAGAGATGATATTAGAGTTGAGGAGCAGTTGATCCTGAGTCCGAGGCTAAGAAGGATGAGGAGATGCTTGAGGTTACTGAGAAGGCTTTTTATGAGGGCCTTATAGAGACTGAGGAGGCCATGGTAGATGCAGCTGTGCAGGCTTTTTTGGCAGATACACCCTTGGCTGACCCTAGTGGACTTACTACTGTTGATGTGACTCCGGGCACTGATGCCCAAGATGAGAGTGTTAAACCAGGCATTGATGTCTCGATAGATGGAGCGACTGTGTAGACAGGATTTCTCTTTACCTCCCTCTCCGTCTTATATTATTGACTTTGTGGATATTTTCTTACATTTGATGACAAATTGCTTTTGTTTTGTGGTGGGGTGAGGCCCACCTTTTTGTGATCATTGTCTGTATATATTGGGTTTTTGAGCTATGAATTGCGTTAGAACTGATTTTGTGGATGGTTGATCTTGAGGCTCCTTGCTTTAATTGTAACTGATTTTTGGACCTTTCCAAAAATTTTGTGCCACCTTTTGATTGCGTTTGAATGTGGTTGTTCTCTTGCAAATTTGAGTATCGATCTTGATCAATACCGATGACTTGAATAGAGCTCATAATCAAACAAAAATGAATGTGCGGCTACGATAAGGCCAAATGAAGTTGCATAGACAATATGTGAACTTTTTGCATCTCGTTGTGACTAGCCGGTTATCGAATGAGTCTCTTATGATGAACATTGCACACAAGCGAAAGTGTGGAGTCTTGTTTGATATTTGGTGCCAATGCCTTGTGTGATGAGCTTACCATGAACCATGTGTGATAACACCTAGAATTTGCCCTGTTGGTCCGGTTGACTAAGTGATGCAATCTCTTGAAATGATCATAGGCAACTTTGAAGAGTGCGAACAATTTGACATTATACATCTTTTGTGGCCAACCTTGTAAGTGTGTGATCTTTTCTTGAACACCCTTTGAGCCTTAGCCTTTTCTTGGAAGAAGCTTGATGAAATTGTGACCTTTCTTTTCCATTACCCATAATCCTCATGATTTGTGTTTTTTTAATAGCCAACTTAGGCCAAAAGCCTAAGTTGGGGGTGTGGTGAAAAGAGAAGGTAAATCAAGAAGTGTAAAGAAGTCCCCCCTTTGACCCATGATTTTGAGAAATATGGAACCCCTCCATACAAAAAAAATGAAAAGAAAAAGAATGAGAAAGTGTGAAATAAAGTACAAAAGAAAATGGGGTGTCCGGTATTTCATGGAAAGTGAATAATGGGGTGACTTTTGATCATGCATGAGAATGATGAAGAAAAGGAAGAAAGTGTTGTTCATACCATATTTCATGAGGATAGCAGCCACTGAGCCTAAATTACCATACATTTACACTCAGCCCCGTTACAAGCCTTGAAAAAACCTTTTTGATCTTGAGTGAGCTGAAACAAGTGTTGATTGGAAAATAAGGGCAAACATATGGGTGGAGTCATGCATGTGTTCATCTTTGTGAGTGTGAGTATTGATTGTGATTCCAAAGCTATAAACTATTGTGTGTAAATTTGGATTCATCCTTTGTGTGAGGGCATTTGAGTACCTTTGTTGAGCTTGAACTTGCATTTGAATTATGTATTGTGAACTTGAGAATCTTTGATAATGGTGAGTCACAACTTGAATCTTTGAGTGCACAATTGATCCTTGCATAAGTAAGTTGAGTCTTATTATGTGCATTCATGATTGAGTCTTGTGTAGCACTATTTGAGACATCCTTTTTGAACTGCTAAACTTGAGTTTTACTTGAGGACAAGCAAAGTTTAAGTTGGGGGTGTTGATGAGTCCACGATTTGGACTCATTTAGGGATTTATTTGGATAGATTTTATGTCCTCAAATGCTTGTTTTGTGCCAATAACTGATGTAAAATCCTTGATTTCCAGGNTTGAGACATCCTTTTTGAACTGCTAAACTTGAGTTTTACTTGAGGACAAGCAAAGTTTAAGTTGGGGGTGTTGATGAGTCCACGATTTGGACTCATTTAGGGATTTATTTGGATAGATTTTATGTCCTCAAATGCTTGTTTTGTGCCAATAACTGATGTAAAATCCTTGATTTCCAGGTATTTGGATTGAAGAACAAAGCATGGACACTAATTTGCAAAAAGGAACGAAGTGAACTGAAAGAACGAAGAAATGAAGGCTTGGTGATCGCCGAGTCCCTTTGGCGAGTCACCTAATGGCCTTTTGACCGCCTAAAGTTCCAATGTGCCAAGCCCTGAAGGAGAAAATCAAGTTGGTGATAGAAAGGAGCGGTCGGCGCGTCGCCGAGTGGTTCCACGATGCAGTGTTGGATTACCCAAAGTTACAGAACATGAGGATGTTGAAGACCAAAGCAAGAAGGCGATGGAACTGACCAAAGGGCGGATCATCAATTGATCGACAATTCCGACTTACTGCGCCAAATGGTCCTTCGTAGCATATTTTTGGCAACTATAAATACATTTTCAAACATTGAGCTTTTTACCCTTTTGTCATAATCTTAGAATCAATTTTTAGAATTTTCAGTTTTGAGACAAATTTTCCTTAGCTTTGAAGAATTGAAGTTTTCCATTTTTGAGAAATTGGAAGTGGGTCTTTGAGATTCTTCAACTTGGACCTTTGTAAAGACTAAATTAATCTTACCCAGTTGATGGAAACACAATTTGGTAACGATTTCTATCTTTTTATGATGTCTAGCTAAAATCTCAATTCTTGGGGTATGATTATGTGATTATGGGTTGATTTAGCTTATGGTTGTAGCTAATTGTTAGTTTAAATGTTGTTTAAAAGTGATTTCAATCATTAATTGTGGTTTAATTTAATGGGTTATAGTTGAAAATGCAACTCTACCTTCGTGGTTTTGGCTTGCTCAAGAGAGAGGTTTTAAAACCAAGATTACTGAATTGATGGTCTGTGGATATTAGGTTGCCATCAGTTCAGCTCGAGAGAGTGAATCCTAAATACTTTTCCACACATTCAGCTCGAGAGAGTGAATGGACTAAAGCATAGGTTGTTCTCATTTGCTGATTGTTGGTGTTCGAGAGAAACCAACTTGATTTGGGGTAATTGTTCGAGAGAAAGTTTATCCCCACTAAAGTCTAGCTCATTCACTGATTTACAGTTATTTACTAAAAATTGCAGTTACCCATTTGTCTACCTTAGCTTATAATCCAATCACATCCCAAGAACCTGTCTCTTTACTTGTTAATTTGTGTTATTTGATGTTGTTGTAGTTGATAGTTAAAACCAAAACCCCCTTTATTTGACACTTGTGTCACCCCTTAATTTGAATTATGTTTTTATTCGTAAATATGTATTCCTATGATTGACTTGAACATATTCATACATTGCTATTGAATCTTAAACACGTACCACTCCATGTGGGATTCAACCCCAACTCATTTATTTGGGTTATTATACTGATTAATGATCATTGACGCTTAGAATTGGATGAAGTGTCTTTGATAACGTTATTTAATCACCCATCTTTACCAAGGCACTTCCTACCAAGACCACGAGGGTCTTCACGACTCGTAGTGGACACCACGAGTCGTGGTGCCACTCATGGAAGTGGAGGCAGTAGCCTCCTTAGGCTGCCTAAAAAATGGACCCTCCACACGAGCAACTTAACGGCTCGTGGGAGTGGTCTTGAATATGCCTTAGAGGTTGGGGTGGAAGCCAAAGTGGCTTAGCCACTGCCTCAAGGTCCACGAGATGGACCACAGCTCGTGGCTTGCTCCACGGCTCATGGATCCCCTCGTGGGGATGCCTTGGGCGTTTGAGCTAAAGGAACAAGGTGCTTATCCACTGCCTCAAGTCCACGAGAGGGACCACAGCTCGTAGGGCCCCTTGTTGCACCTGGGCAACTCACTTTAAGTGAGGGTTATTTTGGGTATTTCCTTTTTAGGCTCAATCAAACTGAGGTCGTTTTGTAATATTTTTGTACAATTATATAAGTCATTATAAGTCAAAATACACCCAATTACTTCATATTTTCCAAACACCCAAATATTTTCCCTAAAGTTCATCTTCTAGAAAATTTCTCTCTCTAGAAAACTCCAACAAAGAAGAAGAAGAAGAAAATGAAAGCTAGGGTTGAAGGATCCATCTTTTCCACTCAAATTCATATGGAGTCTTCATCAAGGTATGGTAGTCCTTCCTTCATGGATAGTTTTCATCCATGGAGTCCCTCCGAACTCAATTTCAAAACTAGTGATTTCCCCAATTGTTAGGGTTTTACTTCAATCTTTCAGGTTCTTTTCAAAAATGTTTTTAATGGTTGATTTAGATGGATTATGATTGAATTGATGATTTATTGTTAATTTTTTATGATGAAATCCCCCCAAGAATCCATGAAATCCCTAAATTCCCCAATTATGAACTATGATGAGGGTTTGATGATTCTAGAAAGATGATATTATGCTTGTGATATTTGGATTACTTGAATTATGTTATCATCCATGTCTAGTGTAGTAATTCTAGATGTGTTGATGAATTGTGATCTTGTTTTCTTGAAGGGCAATATATGTGAAATTTGCATGATTATGAGACTTGTGCACATGCTTTAAGATTACTTTGAGAGTAAAGTGATTATGATTATGATCTAGTTGTTGTTGTGTTGGAATGTTATCCTCATGAACACATTTATGCATGATTATGAATGAAGTATCCATGAATATGATAATGTAGTTGTGATTCATTGAAAGACCATTATCACCTCTTGAATATATGAGCCACTACAAAAAAATGCTTAATTTGTGGCGGTTAACTTGTGTGAGTTTGTAGAAATCCCACTTATAATTCATTTTGTGACGTTTTATTTTGACCCCCACAATATAAAACTTTTTGTGGTGGTTTTATTAAGGAGGTTACAAAATCGCCACAATTTAATATTGTTTGTGGCGATTATCGACCTCCAAAAATTTATTAAGTTCGTTATATATATATATATATACACACACACACGTTCGATATTGAAAATTAATTTCATCATATACACACACCCTTCTCGTTCTTTTGATCCTCTATTTCTTTTATCTGTTAAGATACTTTTTGAATTTCTTTTTTCTTTGTAGGTGAAATTTCACTTCAACATTTTATCGTATATGGTAATACTTTAATTTGTATAATTTGTGATTTTGGTTATCTCATAACACATAAGTTTAAATTTTATAACTATTAAATCTTAGAAAAATATCATATCATATATATAAACAAAACTCGTATGCCAAATCAAGTCATATGCATTTATATTTATTTTGTTTGTATTTTAATTTTATTTAAGCTTTTATAGTACTAGTTGATTTTTTAAGGTGAAACATTTTAATTATTAATAAAATTAAAAATAAAAGATTGTTCTATGCACTAAAAAAAATCTTTTATCTTTTATTTTGACCTAACTCAACCAAATTTTAATATCTCTCCTTCCAAAATATTTAAAAAGCCTAAACACTATAATTAATTCCCCCCTAAAGTTTTTCAAATCCAACTAAATATGAAACCACCCCTCCTTCCCAAATCCCACTCATTCCCACGTAAAACACACCCCATTTCTTTTTCCCTGTAATCCATTTCTTTTCCGTAACCCCTCCCCTCTCCTTTTTCCCTTTGCCTCTCACTCTTCTTTATTTTATTTTTCATTTCATTTTTTGTGTGTTAATTTTCTAATCACTTTTTATTTTAATGTAGGCTTTGTAAAGTGAAACAAATGGTAAATAATTATTTTGAATATAAAGGTAATTCTCTGTTAGGTGAATTTGATGATTCATATTAAAATTTAAAATTTATATTATTATTTAATTTATAGGTATTTTGTATTTTGCAATTTGTTAAACTTAATCTATCAATATTTTTACATATTCTAGGATTTCTTCAAATTCTCACCACATTGTAAAGTCATCCGCACCTATCTTTGATTGATTTATGGTAAACCTCGATTTTGTTCTTGTTTGGTTAAGGAACATGGGATCATTTTATTCTTGATTGGATTTGACTATAACAAATTAAAGGACGATTTTTCATATTAGATTGTGATCTATATCAATATAACTTATTCAATACGGTAAATTGTTGAAGTTATAATAATTTTTTTGGTAAATAAAAGAAAAAAAAATAAGGTCAAGGGAAAAAAAAGTCTAACTTAAAAATTAATCAAAAGTGAGAAATATTTGAACAAAAGTGTTAAATAGAATGAGAATCTTTATATAATTTTGAAAAATAAAAATTTAGTTTGTGCTTACGTAGGAATAATCACGAATTCGCTATTATTCACATTATTAGGGTATATGAGAGAACATCAAATACATAATCTTATAATTTGTTGTCAAATCAAAGATCTATATGAATTGTTTTTTAAATGAATTGATTTTTTTAATCAAGATGTATGAAGATATATGTATCAATAGATGTTTATCTAATTATGTATAATATTTTCATTGTTTCATGTTGATGTGGAGATTAAGCTTATTTCACTTTGGATAAAAAGATTGGATGACAACAACTTAAATTACCAAACAAATGCAAGCTATAGAATTATTTTTTGTATTTATTTTGATGTGGATTTTAAAGAATTAAAAATTTGATGTTGAATATATTATACAAAAGTTTGTATTATTTTTATTTGACATAATTTGAATTTGTGAAGCTTATTATTACAAATTTGTTTAATGTAATTTGATTTGCTTTAAATGTGTTACTTAGTAAAATTATTCATTATTTTGACGGTTTGATGTAAATCAAATTCCACATTTACTATTAAAATAATAATAATTTTGTAAGACTCCACAAATAAAATTAATATTTAAATATTAATCTCATATCATGACAATTTTAAATCCACACAAATTTAGTTTTTAAAATATTGAAATCATATTGTGAAGGTTCTAAACTGTCACAAACACATAATAAAAAACCTCCACAAATTTAAATGTCATTTTGCGGGGAGCGTCGTGGAGGTTTACTAAAACCGCTGCAAATATGCTCGTGGCAAGGGTAATTGTAACGGTTTTAGAAAGTACCATAATTTAATTTGTGGGATCCCTAAACCGCCATAAATTGACAAAATAACCTCTATAAATTGAGCATTTTTCTGTAGTAGCACCAAGTGGATATGAATATGAGATGGAAGCTTTTACGCCAGTTACTGATACGCTCAAATTACACCTCCCTAAAGAAGCATAAGTGATCGTTATCAAGTAAAGAACCAACTTGTAGGTTGGGGTCAATCCCACGACGACATTGGTTTAGACTTCACTTTAACCAACAATTATATTCGTTTAGTCAAATTACTTCCAGACACAAGTAATTAAAGGGGGGGGGGGGGATTAGTGAAACAAATTGTTAGAATTCAGTATGTAATCAATAAACAAAAGTCAATTTTGGTTGTTATCAAGATGAGAGAATTAACTAGGGTATACGTGTTCCCCAAAAGCTCATAACACAGTAATCCTAATAATAGCAATCCTTTCCTAGTGTACAACATGCAAAGTGATAAGTTAGGTATCTCTAAATCTTTGGTCCGGCATCTAGAGAATTTCACCCCACACCTTGGTCCGGCTACGTGTGTATAATTTTACTAACCCTTACCTTTACCTAATATTAGACATCACATCGATGTTTGGCTTAGTTATTACTTCGCACCAATCGACACTAGACTATTAGATAGTATCACACTAAATCTATGTTGATAATTATTTTCTTGTTGATTACCTCCTTGGTCCGGCAAGTAGCAACAAGGCGAGTTCTAACGCGTGCACTCATTAAAAAGAATTTTAAACGAAAGAATTATTAATGCATGCAAAATACTACTCAAGAATTGCTTAGTTACTATTTATACTTTGTTAATCGCTCACGGTTCCCACAACCCTAGTTGTGGAGTTTAGTTACCCATAATCATACGAACACAATTCATTGTTTTAGATTAAAAGAATTATGAACTTACGTAAGAAGACGAATGAACCCAAAAATTCAACTTGAATTGCAACACCCAAATCTTCACAACAAACTTAGGAAATTAGGAATTGCTAAAGTTGCAAGTTAATCTCCCAAGTCGAGAACTAGAATAAAAGTAATAAAGTCTAATCCCTAAAAACGAGGTTTACATTCCCTATTTATAGAAAACAAGTCCTAAATTAAAAGGAAAACAAAATAAGGAAAGTTTGTTCAGGCACGCGTCTTCATTCCACGAGACTGATTCACAGACCGTCAATGGATCTACGGTCCGTGAGTCCCTTCCGTCAGCCAGGACTTAGAAAATATTTCAGTTTCTCGAAATTCAGCTTCTCTGAAGCAAACGACGAAACTCCAGTACAGACCGTAGATCAATCTACGGTACGTAAATTCCTCTCCGTAGCTCCACACTTAGAATCTTCAAACATCAGGTACTGGAACCCACGCAGTATCATTCTACGGATAAGCAGGACGGTCCGTAGATCAATCTACGGACCGTCAATGGCCGGCGTGGTTCCACACTTGGTCAGATTTGCCTTTCATGCCTTGCCTGCTGATCTACGGTCACAATTTACGGAGCGTCAATGGACCTACGGTCCGTAGATCACTTTCGTAGATGCCCTTTTCTACATTTCTTTCAGTTGTCTCTTTACTTCCGCGCCTAAACACCTTTCCTGCAAAACAAGATAAAAACACATAAAAAACCAATACAAAAATGCCCTAGACACACACAACTCTTAAGTGAAATGTATTAAAAATACTATAAACTCACGGTATATCAACACCCTCAACTTAAATTCGTTGTTTGTCCTCAAGCGACGCACTAAGACTCTAAATGACACTTGTATAGAAACAAGCAATTTAAGCACAAGCAATCACACGGCTCTCTATCCCAACTTTCTTTTCGGGTGCAAAATTTGTTCTCTTAGACTCGACAAGATAATTCATACGGATCAAAATATGACAAAGATCGACCAACCCACACACAACATACATTGTTTCACTATCACCAAGGTCTCAACTTTCCGACAATGTAACTAGTGCCCTTGATTCAAACGAAATCTCCTTTTTGATTATGACTTTGAGTACAAGGATTCATACAACACTCACACTCAAAAGTAACTTCAAATACAACTAGTGCTCAATACCATAGTCTTGCCCTTAATTTTCATTTCTTAGACTCTTCAAACTAGATTCTAGGATCACTATAGGACTTTCTTGGCTTGTAACGTAGGCTCAGGGTCAACTGTGGTACATTTGGGTACTTCTTAGTGACTTTCTGCCCTCATTGACATTACACTAGGTTTTCAACCTTTTTTTGACCTATTTTTGACATCCTACCGTTTACCTTCTTTTCCCTTGATTTTCTTCAACCATGGATGTGACTTTAGACTTTGTAGCTCTTTATTTTTATTTTTTTTATTACTTTTTTTTCAAATTTTTTTTTGTTTTAATCTTTTCTTTAGTTTTCAACGAGTCATATCCTTTCCTCTTTTTCTTTTCTCTTTTTCAACATCAAACTCTTTTCATACCCATTTTTCTTTTGGTTTCTCACTTTCACAGCCACCCTCAACTTATGGGTTTTCCAGTGGTTAAGGTGCACAATACCCGATGTCGGATCAGGGCCAAGACTGAAGTTGCCTTTTACATTAGCCACCCTCAACTTAGGCTTTTGGCCTAAGCCGAGGTGCACATGTCCAAGGAGGGACCGGGGCCAACATGGTAGATTATGGGAAGATGAGTTAGAGGTTTAAAAAGAAATGGTCTAATTTAGGCGTAAAGCATTTGGATCAAAGGGAGCATTTAGTTCAGTTGGTTGGATTCTATTTTAGGCAATTTGTTGACTTATCAGAACAAGGGCCGATGATCACTTCCTAGCCTCTAGAGTAGATTGTCGTAGCAGGACTAACCGGGCAAGTTTTAGATTGGCACAAAACTATTTGAACAATCAACTATTCTCACACACTCTTGGCACATAGTTTCATTATCAGATTATTAGATTACCCAGTTCAAGTTTTAGCTTAAGTCATGCCATCAAGTTGATTCATTATCGTGTCATACTCAGAACCAACACATTCAACTTATCTTAGCCTACAAATTCTAGCTACATCACAAAATTTGGACGGGTATCATTTTTCATAAGTCATCATGCTTCATTCTTTTTCATGCTTCTACACATACGATCCTAACACATGCCGGTTCAACCGAAATTAAACAGTCTCTTGGGGAAAAAGAACACAAGCAAGAAAACCCCAAGAGAGGATTATGAGTTGGGTTACTCAGATTTCACCCTATAACTCACAATTCATTTACCCCACCCCTACCAAAAAATGGTGCAATTGATTTGTGTGAAGCAAACCTGAGGCGCATAGCGCCGACGAACCATCAACAAGTGGGTGGGTCCGGTTTCCCTGAGCCCGCTAAATCAACACTCGAGACACCCTCAGTAGTACCCTCATCAACAAGGACAACAACATCAGTAGTGTTATCTTTGACTCTAACTGCATCATCAGTGGTGCTCACACGAATCGCCATAGTAGGCAGAACCTCAGACACGTGCATAGAACTTGACGCCCCAGCAACCATCTCACGGACCCTCTGCTGCCTCAGCTGCTCATTTATTATTGAGGCTTTTTGTGCCTTCTTCTCTTGCTTGCAGTGCCTTTTGCTAGCCTTTTCCTCCTCTGTGAGCTCAGTTTTGTGACTAGATTGGTGCCTCTTACTGCGGGCAAGTGCAGGCTCGGGCTGCGTATCTGAATCATCTCCACTGAATAGTGCACCCAAGACTGTATCATCGCCTAATGCAGAGGGTGCAGCCTGTGGTTCAATAGTTGGTGTGGCTAGGATGGCGTCAACATCTGCCTGGAAACTAGCTAGCTCAGTCCGAAAAGAGGATATATCAGTAGTAGGAGCTAGCCTCTCTAGAACTCTCAACTCGAAAGCATCGAGCCGCTTATGAACTGCTTGGACCTTTTGGTCCATTTTTGCCTCCATCATTGTTTCTACTCTCTCTTCGAACTCAGCAATCAACTTCCACATACAGGGATTAATATGGTGCAGCAGGGTGGCCATTTGGGCCTCTAACTTCTGGACTCAGGCCAATAGTATAAAATTGGCTCCCAAAGGCGGGGTGGCTCTAGATGAGCTGGGTGCCTGACTAGCGGCCTGAGAAGAAGAGGCGGGGGCATCATCAGTGTGGGATGGAGGGACAGGCTCATAACCATGCATATGCTCCACAACATCTACTAAATTAGTACCCAATGGCACATCGATCTGTGGCCCTTTGCGAGAAGCAGCCACATTTGCCTCGTCCCGGATCAGGCAAATATCTAAGGTCCCCGTAGGGTGGATCAACCTATCACAATGCTAGAGCGGCACTCCAGAGTCCCTGCACAATTGAAAAATCAAACATGGAAAGGGGTAAGTAGTGGAGGTCTTGAACGCCCTCTCGTGAATCTCTGCCAGCAGCATGCGGGCAAAGTCGATCTCCAATCCTGCTACTAATGTTGCAACCATGACAGCTCTGTCCCATGTGAGTTGGTTGTCAGCTTTTGTAGGCGACACCCTGTTCCGCACCAACAACCAAAAAAACTTGGCCACCAAAGTCAAGATGGCCTTTCGAATACCTAAACGTGGTGAACTAACCCACTCCACACACTCTCCATTTGTAGCTATGTGCCTAGCCAACCACAGTAAGATAGCCTCCCTCCGCTCGACATTATGCGTGAAGGCTCCACTCCTCACAACATCCCATCTGTAATTAAATTCGGCCGTGTTGAGGGCCCAAGTGTGATCAAGACCAGGCCATAGAGGAACCGGCTGATGATGGTATGTGAGATGTCTACTGGAAAACCTCGGACCATAGTAGAAGTGATAGGGTCCTGGGCTGTGGGCTTGGACCTCTTGTCAATCGAACCTCGGAAAATGGCAGCATAGGAGGCATAAAACTCCCGCACAATCTCTTCGCTATAGGTCCCAAGGTCTCGAGCCATCCAGTCACGCTTGTGAAGTTTAAAAAGCCGGTGGATATCGGGGACAGTGTGCAAGCTCCCCGTGAGGACTCTGCGCTCCTCTGTAATAAGTCGGGCCATTTTCTCTTTGTCATTCTTCATCTTGGCATCCCGATAAATTTGCCATTGGCCCTCANATGTGAGATGTCTACTGGAAAACCTCGGACCATAGTAGAAGTGATAGGGTCCTGGGCTGTGGGCTTGGACCTCTTGTCAATCGAACCTCGGAAAATGGCAGCATAGGAGGCATAAAACTCCCGCACAATCTCTTCGCTATAGGTCCCAAGGTCTCGAGCCATCCAGTCACGCTTGTGAAGTTTAAAAAGCCGGTGGATATCGGGGACAGTGTGCAAGCTCCCCGTGAGGACTCTGCGCTCCTCTGTAATAAGTCGGGCCATTTTCTCTTTGTCATTCTTCATCTTGGCATCCCGATAAATTTGCCATTGGCCCTCAACACACCATCTATTTAGCTCGCCGGCCACTAGAGTAGGGTCATCATTCCGTGGTGTTGGTACTGATTTTGAACTAGTGGCCTCATCAGACGAGGCTACTTGTTCATTATCGCCAGAACCTGTGGCTGATTTAGCAATGGACCCTGAAGCCTGGGCAGACTCGGACCCTGAAGCCTGGGCAAACTAAGAGCCGGACGTAGACCCATTCTCTGAACTGGAAGCAGCCCAGTTGGTGACCCAATCAGTGTGTGCTCCTCATCAGGGAGACAGTGACTATGTCGGGAATCACCTTCTGGGGGGTGCCTCTGGTTACTCGAGGTGCAGTGGGAGAGGTCCTTGTGTTGGGACCTCGAAATAATTTTAGAACTAAAAACGAACACCAACAAAGACTAAAAATATTTCAGACAGTGGCTACAGTGGTCATCTACGGTGGAGATCTACAGTCCGTGGATCCCTTCCGTGGATCAGGGGACCAACAATATTGGTCGCAGAGGGAAACCACGGCTGTACAGAAAAGTCTGTAGATTGATCTACGAACCGTAGTCCACATCTGTTGTTTCACACTCAGTGAGCTTTTCAAGTGCTTCCATCCACGAACCTTATCTACGGTCCATGCACAAGGACTCATGGATGGGATCTGTGCTAGGTTTTAGACATACTTTTCTTTCAATCTCACATGTTTGACCATTTTCAACAGGGTCCTAGTCTAAGCATGCATTTCAACACTTAATCATGCTAGTTTGTCATTCTTAGGATTCCGATTAATCATTTTAACAAGTATTTAAGACAAACTTTGGAACCCGAAGTCGAAACATACATTTAGACTTATAATCACATACAACAAGGCAACACAATCACTATCTATCGTTCCAAGGGTATTGTAACTTCCAATTTTAGCATGCAATTTCATCTAACAATTACCCAAGGTCAAGACCCTATCCCTGACTTTCTATAATCTATCAATGAATCGAAATTCATAGTGAGGAGAAAGTTTAATACCTTACAGCAACGGGAATGGGGTGATTGTGTGATGACAGATGGTTGCAAGACCAAAAACCACCTCTTCATTACTAACCCAAACACCGAACCCTTTTGTGGAGTATGGAATGAGTAGTATTCAGAATGGAAAAGAATCATGGGAATTATGGGGGAATGGAAGGGATGATTTTATGGGGGAGTTATGGAGTGATTTAGGAGAGTTGAAGTGTTTGAAACGGTTGGAGAGTGAATGGATGAAAGTGGAAATGATTTCAAACTAGGGGAATTTTAAATAGGGGGTTCGGGTTGGGTCAGACAGAATTAGGGTTTGGATCCACGAGACCCCGTCTACGGTTCGTAGATTGGGACCGTAAATGACATTCTAACTTGAAAAATATTAGAACTTACCTGGGATCTACGGACACCATTTACGGTTCGTGGATTAAAACACGGAATGTCGATGGGGTCCGTAGACCTCTA
Source organism: Solanum stenotomum (assembly GCF_019186545.1). Taxonomy (NCBI): domain Eukaryota; kingdom Viridiplantae; phylum Streptophyta; class Magnoliopsida; order Solanales; family Solanaceae; genus Solanum; species Solanum stenotomum. Next base: position 62,757,830 of record NC_064282.1, on the reverse strand, counting down.
CACCAGACCTTTTTCTGCAGATTTTTTTTTTGTTTTTATTATTTTGCCCCTGCACATGTAGCAACCATTAGGCCATTATTTTTATATTTTCTGGACACTATTTCGACACGGACCCTATGCTATTTCTAGCCAACACTAGTACAAAACTAAAACACCTATCTAAATTGATACAGACACGCAATTAAACAAAGAAAACTACTAGATGAAAACAAAAACCTATCGTTGGCTAGATTGTACATCTTGGGTTGCCTCCCAAGCAGTGCTTGATTTAACGTCGCGGCACGACGCAGGCCTCTTGATTACTCATATTTCATCAAGATGATAGGCCTCAACAACTTCTTGCACACTTTCTGCGCTTCCGAGATAGATCTTGATCCTTTGCCCGTTAACCATGAGCCTTGTTCCTTCACTGTTCTCAAGCTCAACCGCTCCATGGGGAAGCACTTTTATGAGTAAAAATGCCCAGTCCATTTGGATTTGAGTTTGCCCGGAAACAAGCGCAACCTAGAGTTGAATAGAAGCACAAGATCACCCACCATAAATTCTCGCTTTTCAATTCTTTAATCATGATACCTCTTAATCTTCTCTTTGTACAAGGCTGAACTTTCATAAGTTTTTAAGCGAAACTCATCAAGCATATTCAAGTCATTCATTCTTTGATTAGATGCGGCGCCCCAATCCAAATTTAGCTTCTTCATCGCCCACAAAGCCTTATGCTCTAGCTCTACGGGTAAGTGGCAGGACTTCCCATAAATAAGTTGGTAAGGAGACATACCTATGGGCGTCTTGTATGTAGTGCGATAGGCCCACAAAGCATCATCAAGCTTCCTTGACCAATCCTTTCTATTAGCATTCACAGTCTTTGCCAGAATTTGTTTGATCTCTCTGTTGGACACTTCAACTTGCCCATTAGTCTGCGGATTGTAAAGAGTGACTACATTATGGCGGACACCATATTTCTCAAGTAGCACCTTGAACAACTTATTACAAAAGTGGGAACCTCCATCACTGATAATTTCCCTAGGTGTACCAAATCTGGAGAAGATGTTCTTTTTCAAAAATGTGGTGACACTTTTACCTTCATTGTTGGGGAGCGCAACTGCTTCCACCCATTTCTATACATAATCAACCGCAACGAGAATATACTTCATCCCATGTGAACTCACAAATGGACCCATAAAATCAATACCCCATACATCAAACAACTCTATTACCAATATAGGATTCATAGGAAGCTCTTGCCTCTTTGAAATCCCTCATTCTCTTTGGCAACGATCATAAGACTTTGTGAAATCATGAGCGTCTTGGTGGATGGTAGGCCAGTAGTACCCACACTGCAAAACCTTATGAGCAGTCCGAATACCACTATGATGTCCACCAATAGGCGATGAATGGCATGCTTCAAGTACACTCAACATCTCAACCTCAGGCATACAATGACAAATTATCCCATCAGCACAACTACGATATAAGTAAAGCTCATCCCAAAAGAATTTCTTCACATCATTCATAAACTTTTTCCTTTGGTGAAAAGACAAGTCCGGGGGCATCAAATCGCTTGCCAAATAATTAGCAAAGTTTGCGAACCAAGGAATCAAATCATGAGAAGCAGCCAATACTTGTTCATCTGGGAAAGTATTATTAATTTCAGCCTTATCACCAAGCTTAAGCATAGCCTCTTCCTCTAATCTAGACAAGTGATCGGTAACTTGATTTTTGATCCCCTTTCTATCTTTTACCACAAAATCAAATTCTTGTAGCAACAATATTCATCTAATCAGCCTCGGTTTTGCATCCTTCTTCACCATCAAATACCTTAACGCAGAATGGTCAGTATGCACTATGACCTTAGTACCAAGCAGGTAGGATCGAAATTTTTCGAATGTGAAAACCACCGCAAGAAGCTCTAGTTAAATCACAGTATAATTCTTCTGGGCCACATGTAGAGCTTTGCTAGCATAGTATATAGGATGGAGAATTTTCTCTCGCCTCTGTCCCAATACTACACCAAGCGCCACTCCACTCGCATCGCACATTACCTCAAACGGTTGTCCCCAATTCGGTGTAATAATGATAGGTGTTGTAACCAGCTTCTCCTTCAACTCTCCAAATTCTCTTAGATAGGCATCATCAAAATCAAACTTATACTCCATTTTGAGCAGTTTGCACAAAGGATGTGCAATTTTGGAGAAATCTTTGATAAACCTCCTATAAAAACTGACATGCCCAAGAAAACTCCTAACACCTTTTACAGAGATACGTGGAGGAAGTTTTTCTCTCACCTCAACTTTCGCTTTATCTACCTCAATGCCCTTCTCAGAAATCCGATGACCCAGAACTATCCCTTCTTTCACCATAAAGTGGCACTTCTCCTAATTTAGCACCAGATTGCAGTCTTCACACCTTTTAAGCACCTCAGCCAGATGATCCATACATCGATCAAAAGAGTCACCTACCACAGAGAAATCATCCATGAACACTTCAATAGTGTCCTCCACCATATCAGAAAATATCGACATCATACAATGCTGGAAGGTCGTTGGAGTATTGCACAACCCAAAGGGCATCCGTTTGAAGGCAAAAGTCCTATAAGGGCAATTGACGGTGGTCTTCTTTTGGTCCTTTCGAGCTATGGAAATCTGATTGCAGCCCGAATAACCATCAAGAAAACAATACCAACCCTTACCAGCAAGTCTATTCAACATCTGATCCATGAATGGCATAGGGAAATGGTTTTTTTTCTGTCCAAGCATTCAACTTCCAGTAGTCCATGCAGACTCTCCATCCAATCACGGGCCGCATCAGAGCAAGCTCGTTTCTCTCATTAGGAACCACAGTAATCCTGCCTTACTTGGGCACACATTGAACAGGACATACCCAACTACTATCTGCAATGGGATAGATAACTCCAACATCCAACCACTTGATGATCTCCTTTTTAACTACCTCTTGCATAGGCGGATTTAATCTTCTTTGGTGCTCAATTCTAAGTTTGTGATCTGGCATGAGTTAGATTTTGTGGGAACAACTATCGGGAGAAATCCCAATAATATCTGCAATAGTCCACCCAATAGCTTGCTTGAACCTCTTTAACACAGTCACCAAGAACTCTACTTGTCTCGCATTTAAATCTGCCGCAATGATGACCAGCACGGTATTATCTCTACCCAAGAATACATACCTCAAATGTGGTGGTAGAGCCTTAACCTCCAAATTTGGTGCCTCCACAACAGTTGGTCTCGCAGGTGGAGACTCACAATTCTTCATGTCTAACTTATACTTCTTTGGCTTTGACTTATATTCGCACCTATCGAGTGTAGCTACCAACTCATTGCACTCTTCAATTCCATCACTATCAAATTTCATCATCACTACTACTAGTGCCTCAACACTGAGTCACTCTTCAATTTGCAATTCTATTCCACTCTCAACTATGTAAGTTATAGCAGATACCATTTGGAGCTCACTACTCTGCTTCATGGACCTACAAATATTGAAAGTTGCTTCTTCATTGTTTAGTCTGAACTTCATATGCCCCTTCTCCATATCAACCAATGCATGCCCTGTGGCAAGGAATGGTCTCCCAAGGATGATGGGAAACTCAAAATCAATCTCACAGTCAAGAATCACAAAATCTGCCGAAAAGATGAATGACTCCACTTTCACTAGCACATCATGGAGTACACCAATGGGCCTTTTCACGGTTCGATAGGCAATAAGTAACCACACGTAGTAGGCTTTAGATACCCTAGACCCAACTTCTTATAAATAGACAATGGCATGAGGTTGATGTTGGCACCAAGATTACACAATGCCTTGGAAAAATGTAACAACCCTATAGTACATGGAATCATGAAAGCACCAGGATCTTCCTTCTTCTGCACAAGAGACGTTGTAGCAATAGCGCTACAATGCTGCAATCTATCATCATCTTCAAAACTCACAGACCTTTTCTTTGTCACCATATCTTTCATAAATTTCGCATACCCAGGCATTTGCTCCAAAGCTTCTATCAACGGAACATTGATGGAAAGCTGCTTCAACATAGCAATAAACTGGCGATATATACCATCTTCAGTCTTCTTCACTAACCTCTGTAGAAAAGGTGGTGGAGGTCTAGGTATGGGGACCACTTTCTGAGATATATCTGCTTCTTTCTCTGTCGCGTTCTCAACCTCTTCTCTAGCCTTTACCACATCATCTTCTTTTCTAATCTCAACATCCACCACATACGGCATAAGTGGATCAATGGTTTGCTTACCCCCTCGAGTAGTAACTGCCATACAATGACCATCATTCTTTGGATTTTGAATGGTGTTGCTAGGAAGAGTGTCAGGTTGACGTGGGTTTCACCGTAGTAGACAACCGAGTCATCTACTGCTCTAGATGTTTTATTGACACTGCATGGGCATCAACTTTTTGACCAATACCAGACTAGTCGTTTCTCATCTCCTTCATATTCTCATCAGTTGCATCGAACCTTCTCATCATCTTCTGCATCATATCTTCAATACGCGCCATAATTCCTCCAACTTTCCTAGTACTAGATTCCCGATTTTAAGTTGTGACATAAGGTCCAACCCGATCGTTCTGAACTTGGTTTCCTTGACCTTGGCCCCAATTATTCGTGTTGGATCCTTGGGCATTTGGTCGGAAACCCCCCGTCTGATCCCACTATGTTATGACGATCTATATGTTGAATGTGCTTATGACTTGTGTTTTTACACTAATGTTCATGATGGCTCTTAAACTTGATAAAGTGGGTGGTTTCAACTAAAATGTCCCTTTTTGGCATGTTTTCAAGGATTTTATGCATGGCTATCATACTTAGTGCATTTTTGTACTAACCCATATTTTTTACATTTTTCAATAAGTGTAGGGTCCGATTCTTGAGGTGATCTCGCTTCTTAGTCAAAGCTTGATCGACTATTCTCCTTGCTTTTGGTGAGTCCTGATGGTTTGAGGACGGAAGATGTTTTTCTAGTTTCTTTTCTTGTACATTCATTTGAGAACTATGTTGTAAGGGTTGTGACCCTATTTGATACTTCAATTGTAATAGATGGCTAATTGAGACAAGTCTAGACTTCCGCTTAGCTTTTATAAAAATTTCTTAAGACTCTAAATGTTTTTTACTCTTTATTGTTCTATAGTTATGTTATGATTATGCTAAGGGGCCTACATGGTACCTTTCGGGGTTCTATGTGCCTTTTTACATCTAGGGGATACCCCTAGGTCATGACGGTAAGTGAAAAACTGAAGAACAATATTTGTAAGGAAAAAGACTTATCTCCTTAGATGATTACTAGAGAGAACAAAAGGAAAGACAAAAAAGGCTAATGAGTCAAAGAAAACAAATATACATTCCAAGAGGGGGGGAGGGTGTTTCAGAAAACTTTATTTTATATCATAAGGTCTATGAGAGCTCAAAATACATTTCATACAGTTCAGATGCCACATAGAGACCACAAGTTCTTCCTAATTGCCTTGATGGAACATTTTCAAGACATTAGGCAGATTCAAAAATACAAAAGAAGGTTAGGTATGGAGTATGTCAACTACAACTCCAACGGTCAAAGGTATTTATTTAGGATGGGATTCATGTGAAAGTAGTCTCAGACTCAGAACAACAATTAACACTACATCTTTCATTCAATAATGAGAATCGGTTCTTGGTCACTCTAGTTTGTGCTAAATGTACAACAGTTGAGAGGTTGAGGTTGTGGGATGATACTTATTATATAGGATACAATCACTCACTACCTTGGATGGTTGAAGGAGACTTCAATGATGTTATGGGGTAAAAGAGAAAATTTGTGGCCTCCTTGTGTATCCACAAGAGTACGAAGACTTTGCTTTCTATATTAATTCCTATGAATTAAATGATCTATAGTTCTCAGGTATCCCTTTTACCTGGTGGAATGGTAGAGCAGATGAGGAGTGTATTTTTATAAGACTTGATAAGGTGGTTACAAATTAGGCTATGCAGGATATGCTTGGTAATCTGAAATTATGCATTTGGCTAGAAGTGGATCAGATCATATCCCTCTTTCACTACTAATTAGAGGTCCTGCTCAAACGATCATCAAAACATTTAAGTTTTTGAAGTTTTAGGCTGAAGGTGATGATTTTAAGAAGGTGGTTAGACAAAGTTGGGAGGCTGACTTCTCTAAAGATGTGTTTGTATAATGGAACTTGAGACACAAGAAGACAAAATTAGCCTTGTCTAGGTGGAGTGGGGATAAATTTGGGGATATCTTCAAACAATTGCAAATTAGAGAGGCAATTGTTAGAGTGAAAGAAGAGTTATTTGAAGTTGATCCTAGTGCCAATAATAGAATGGTGCTTCAACAAGATCAGACTGAGCATAAGCTTTATTTGCATTATGCCGAAGAATTTTGCAGGCAAAACGCTAGCATATAGTGGTATATTGAAGGAGATAAGAATACCAGATTATTTCACTGCCTGGTAAAAGGGGGGGAGAAAGTGATTAGCTTTGAAGAGAATTCTCAAATTTGATGGTAGTTGGGCTAAGGGTGATGATGAGATTTGTAGGGAAGCCTAGAAATTCTACACTAATCAGTTCACTGGAATTGAGTGTATTGAAGATTATAGCTTGTTAAAACATATTCAGTCACATGTCATTCCAGAAGACCTCTCTTTTTATCAAAACAATGCCAGGAGAAGAACGAAATCAAATGTGGTCTTTAAGCTTAATGGAGATATTGCTTGCGGGCTTGATCGATTTACTAGCAACTTTTATCAATCTTGTTGGAAAATTATGGGGGTTGATGTTTTTAATGTAGTACAAGCCTATTTCTAGGGTCACTGTCACGACCCAGGGGTACACCCTAGATGTAACGTGACGTATAGGACCCCGAGAGACCCCAAACAAGCCACTTAGCATTCATAACATAAGAAATAGAACAAAAGAAGTATAGACAACATTTCAAGTCCAAAGATTTATAAAGGTAGAGCGGAAGTCTAAAACATTTGTCTCATTAGCCATCTAGTACAATAGAATGAAATTGGGCCTAGCCCATATATCATGTCCAAAACTAAAAGTAAGACAGAAACAAAGAACATGGAAAGTCCGTCCTCAAAGCATGAGGACTCACCAAAGCTCAGAAATCTCGAAATCAACTACTAGCCACAAAACTGAGGACCCTAACTGTCGGACCCTACATTTGAGGAAATGTAGGCAAGAGTATGTGTTAGTACAAAACAATGTACCAAGTATTATAGCCATGCATACAACATTTAAATCATGCTAAAAGAGGACATTTCCTGACATGCAATTGACCAAGCTAAAACATGATATAAAAAGGGTTAGAGAACATAAGTCATGAAACATGGTCAATGCAAGCTAACATCATTTAAAAACTTTGAATACATGTGCAATACTTATTGAAGTAACCTTAGTACATTATTATTGTGGGAAGTAGCCTTCACCGACATAGAGACCATGTGAGCTATAACATGATCCCTCGGTGTCTCCAACATAGAAAAGGGTTGTCCTACTTGCCAAGGTAAGGACCATAAACTTCTAGCTTAACTGGATCCACTAGATAATGTCTATCTAGACAATAATCCTATGGGGCCACATAGGTAAGAGATAAGGAGATTGCTTCTAGAAACCTGTCCACTATTAACGGAAGAGCTTCCATCTCAATGTCCACTCGGTGTTAAGCATAAATCCCACGAAATTATCATTTATTCTAGTTCTTATTGTCCATTGAAGGTCAAGTCATATTTCCAATTCAAGCTAAGTCATAGTCATCCATGGAAAGGTATCATTCAATAACCAATCCAAGATAGGTTTCATTAGGATTGCTCTTTATCTTTGATTCTTTTAGGTGAGAAGACCTTTCAACCTTAGAAACTTTTTTTATGTGAGAAAACCTTTCACAACCATGCTTTCATGTGTATATGAGAAATACTTTCAACAACACAAAACAACTTCAGCATTGATACTTCACTCTCAAAGCATCCTTAAAACATTTACATAGATTTCATAAGAACATGCATAATTCCATAATTCACCTTTGAGGTTTAAAACCCACTTTCAAGTATCAACATTTAGAAAAAATAGGTAAGATATGGATTCCATCATAAATTCATGTAATTCTATCAATTCATGTTTGATTTCATAAGACTCTTCTTTGATAATCAAAACCCACATCATATGCTCATAACTTGAAAATAACATGGGGGTTTGATGGGTTCATAAGGAAATCATAATAAAATCATAGTATTTTATCAATTCATGCATAAGAGATCATAATTCAATCCTATTAATCAATAATCAAGAGAACCCATGCAAGTTGAAGAAAATCCTAACTCGGTTGAGGAATTCTAACTTTGAAAATAGGAAAATTTGGGAACTCCATGAATGGAAGGAATCCATGGATGAAAACTATCATACCTCAAACCAATTGATTATCTTCAATGGAGGAATGGACACTTGACTTGAAATCCTAGGTTGAACCCTTCTTCTTCAAGCATCCTAGAGAGAGAAATATTTTAGAGAGGAGACTTGTTCTTCTTTTGGAAATTTGAGAGAATGATTTCTATTGGGGAAATGTGGGAGTTAAAATACTTATATAGAGGTCTTAGTGTAGGGTAAAATGACATAGTGTTAGGCTAGAATCATTAGGAAAAGACCCAACTTCCCCTGAAAATAACTGTCGACCTGCCATCATGCCCCTTGACTGACGGACCATGGACAGACCAACAGTCTGTACTGCACAATCGTCGATTGGGATCAGAAACATGGATTTAGGGGTCCTGGCCTATGAACCCTCAACCACGGACCGTGGACCCTCCGACGGTCCATTGGTCAGGCCGTGGGTCTGGGCTTTTGCCAAGAGTTGGGGTGACCAACGACAGATCACACCTACGGTCCGTGGTCCCATCCATGGTTGTGGGTGGCCTCCGTCGGATGTCACTTGCAACTTCAAAAAATTGTTGTCTTGCTCGTCTCGAATCCGGGGTGTTACAATATCTCCCCCTTGGGATCATTCATCCTCGAATGAGATTCAAGCTATTACGAAAAGAGTAGAAGAGGAACTAACAACCCAATCACCAATGCAACTTCATGTAAATGCATATAACCAAGGAGGAAGTATCGACCCCAAGCTCAAAGCATCATAAGGAAGATAGGAACTAGACCTAGAAGCCCAACATGAATGCAATCATATAATGCACATATCCGAGGAGGAAACATCTACTCCGAGCTAAAACATACTCAAATGCATATATTCGAGGAGGAAACATCAACTCCACGCTAAAGCATGTTCAAAACATCATATCATGTAGTTTATATGCAATTCATACTCAAATTCACATAAACCTATAGAAATCAATCAAGTTGACTCATTTTTTCTCAAAACTTAAGGTTTTTCATGAAGATGCATAAAATAAGGAATCAAGGGAACATTAACACACATGGCACCAAACAAAGAGTAAACCATGAGGAACTCATTACCTCAAGCTAGAATAGGGGTAGAAGGAAAGAGATGAGGATATCGGGATATCATATCGGTCTCGGCCTCCCAAGTAGCACCCTAAACTAATTAATTCCTCCACAACACTTTCACGGAAGCAACTTCCTTGTTTCTCAACTCCTTGACTTGCCGGTCTAAAATCTCAATCGGAACTTCTTCCTAAGAAAGATTCTCCTCAAGTCCCAGTCCTTCTAAGGGAACTATTGATGTTAGATTTCCAACACATTTCTTCAACATAGAGACATGAAAAACAGGATGCACCGATGTCAATTCATTAGGCAAGTTCATAAGAAACCTTACCAACATGCCTCAAAATATGATATGGGCTTACATATCGGGGACTAAGCTTCCCTTTCTTACCAAACCTCATTACACCCTTCATGGGTGAGATTTTCAAGTAAACTCAATCATGAAAATCAAACTCTCTTCTTCTAACATCGACATAAGACTTTTGCCGACTTTGAGCTATTTTCAACCTTTCTCTAATTATTTGAACTTTTTCCATGGCCTTATGTACCAACTCGGGAACTATTAGGGCAACTTCACCCACCTCAAACTAGCTTATAGGAGACCTACACCTCCTACCATACAAGTCCTCAAATGGAGACATACCAATAGTCGAGTGATTACTATTGTTATAAGCAAACTCATTCAATGGAAAATGGTCATCACAATTACCCTTAAAAATCAATCACACAAGCTTTCAACATGTCTTCCAAAGTTTGGATAGTACGCTCCACTTGCCCATCATTTTGGGGATGAAAGGATGTACTAAACTTAACACGAGTACCAAGATCCCTTTAGAAGGACTTCCAAAATTGAGAAGTGAATTGGGTACAACTATTGACATCCTTTGAGAGGGCGCAACGTCGTGGTGACTCAAAAATAGTCAATTTTAAAAGGGTAAAAGAGTTTGAAGAGATTCGCCACCTAATTTTAGGAAAACTAAAAAATCAATTAATTAATTAATAAAAAATAACCACAAAACTAATAGATTCTAGGTAAGGTGGGTTCAAGTTATTCTGAAGGTAAGGGGTTAGTCATCCTTCGAAATCCACAATTGTGGTTCCCGACTGAATTCATTTTTTCAAATTGAGGAGAAGATAAAAATAATATACAAATATAATAAACATGTGATATACACAACTAATAAAATCAGACAATAGTATAAGAAACGGCGTAAGTTTGCCTAACGTCAATATATACAAAATAATTAATAAAGAGTATAATTTGAACTCCGTTCGAGTAGCTTTAATGGAAAGCAACTCCAGGTACCTGTAAAGACACTTAGTAAAAGTGTTAATAATAAATAAATATGAATAAAAATAAATAAATTAAATAACAGCTTAAAAATAAAAACTCGTTTTATTAACATGGAAGGCCTTGGAAATCGATGGTAATTTCTTCATCGGCCAATTTTAACAATTAAAAATATGAACTTAAACTAAATTTCTGTCTTTTAAAATAGGGAGGCCTCCAAAACCGGTAGCGATTTTCTCTTTGGCCATTTTAACTTACAATTTGTTTTCAATTAAATAAATAATAAAAGGAACAAAATGATTAAAAAAATAGTCCAAGCAATCATGAACGAAATACCAACAAAAGTTAATGAAATAATAATAAAATAAATCAAAGACATCAGACACTTTTATATACGTTAACTGAGATTAAAAGAAAAATTAAAATAATAATAACAACAGAAAAAGATATCAACACTTAGGTGCATAATTGAACTCGCAGAAACAAAACTGGAGATAAACATAAGTATTAAATCATACACCTGTGACAAAATCATAAATTCACCAGAAAGGTAACCAATATTATTAAAAAAATAACAATTGGTACAAAATATAATGAGATAATACCCAAAATGAAAACAAAATAAAACAAAAATGAGTAAAGCATTTCAACACATCTCATCAGAAAAGTAAGAGAATAACAGAAAAAATGTCAAAAATAGGACCAAGTATGTCCAACAAACTACAACAGTGAAGATGTTTGTTAACAATAGCACTAAACAACTAAAAATACACCCAAATAGATGAAACAAATGCAAAAAGAGAAAAAAAAGTTACCGAAGTTTTGGAGGGTTTCGATTGTTGCTAGAGCTGTTAGCTTCTCCCGCTGATGTTGGTTGTTTTGGGTCATTAATTCGAGCTTGTTTGTTTCTCCGGGGATCGTTGGTTGTTGTTGTTGTTGTCCGCTTGGAAAAAGAGAAAATAAAAGGGGATTTGGTCTAGTTGTTGTTGTAGACTGTTCGCTAGAAATGGGTGTTGTTTGGTGGCTTCTAGTTCGTTTGGAGCTGCTGGTTCTATTTCGCCGGAGACGAGGGGAGAGAGAACAGTGGTTTTCCAGTGGTTTGTGGGTCTGGTTCGTTTCGTGTCCTTCGTTGGTCCGAGCGAACCGTTGATCAAAGTTTGGGGTCGCTTTTGTAGGTTATTTGTGGTTACAGCTTAGCGGTGGTTAGTGGTTTAGGTGAAGGGAAGGAGGAAGAGAGCAGTTGGGTTGTTGCTAGAGAAGAGTGGTCGAGCTTGTTGGAAAAGAGAACGGAGAAAGAGAGGGAAAAGAGGGTCGTTAGTGAGCTATTGGTTGTTGTTCAGTGGGTGTTTCACCGGTAAAGGAAGAGAATTTGGGTGGTCTAGTATCGTGAGACAGAGAAGAGAAGAAGGGTAAAAAATGGTGGCCTTTGGGTGGTGGACTCACCGGATTCCGGCGACTTCCCCAAAAAAATAATGAACAATAAAAGATAACTTTTTGAAGACTAAAAAATCTGAAAAATTACCACTAAAATCTCATCTACCACCACTAACTTAATGACAAAGACAATGCTTAAATAGAAAATTGAAATCACCAATAGTATAATACCATTATCTTAAAACCGTGGGTCAAAACCATCGGTTAACAAAATATATGTTTAACAACTTACCCCTTTGTTTGATTAGGATTGATGAAAGAGATCCTGGTCAAACAAAGTTGACGAACCCAAATTTGGTTTGATAAACTTTGAACAAAAAAATATGAGACATTAGTAGAGGTTTTGAACAATACTTTACATCCGTTAATGGGACTGAAAATAATAAAAGAAAGGCAAGGATTGATTGTAAACTGAAAAACATTCACATACCTTCGATGCTACTTTCAGAATTCCACAGTGAATTTAGTGTACCTCTTTGAAAGGAGGACGAGGTGACAGTTTAACTTGTTTTTTGAAAGGTAGACCAACCAACTTAAACTTAACGTGCCACTTAGACAGAGGTGACAGTCCAACGTGTCTCTTGAAAGGTAGACGACCCAATTTGAACATAACATGTCACTTGAAGGGAGGTGACAACCCAACATTAATATAACATGCCACTTTTAACGAAGTGACAACCCAACATGTCTCTTTGGAAAGCGGACGACCCATTTGAATATAACATGTCACTTGAAGGGAGGTGACAACCTAACTTGAATATAACATGTCACTTTGAACGAGGTGACAACCCAACTTGTCTCTTTGAAAGGAGGACGACCCATTTGAATATAACATGTCACTTGAAGGGAGGTGACAACCCAACTTGAATACAACATGTCACTTTGAATGACGTGACAACTCAACTTGTCTCATTGAAAGGCAAACGACCCATTTGAATGTAACATGTCACTTGAAGGTAGGTGACAACCCAACTTGAATATAACATGTCACTTTGAACGAGGTGACAACCCAATTTGTCTCTTTGAAAAGCGGACGACCTATTTGAATGTAACATGTCACTTGAAGGGAGGTAACAACCCAACTTGAATATAATATGTCACTTTGAACGAGGTGACAACCCAAATTGTCTCTTTGAAAGGCGGACGACCCATTTGAATGTAACATGTCACTTTAAGGGAGATGACAACACAACTTGAATATAACATATCACTTTGAACGAGGTAACAACCCAACTTATCTCTTTGAAAGGTTGACGACCCATTTGAATGTAACATGTCACTTGAAGGGAGGTGAAAACCTAACTTGAATATAATATGTCACTTTGAACGATGTGACAACCCAACGTGTCTCTTTGAAAGGAGGACGACCCATTTGAATGTAACATGTCACTTGAAAGGAGGTGACAACCCAACTTTAGTATAACATGTCACTTTGAATGATGTGACAACCCAACGTGTCTCTTTGAAAAGAGGATGACCTATTTGAATGTAACATGCCACTTGAAAGGAGGTAACAACCCAACCCTGAACTCAATATGAATGGTGTATCACAAAATCTACAATAACAATATTAGTAACAAATGTAACATAAAAGCAACATAAACTATTCAAACATGACCCTATATGAACAAGGTAATTAACTAATTGGACAATTTGAATTTAATAACATCATGAATAAAATATATCAATTTGAAATGGAATGACAAAATAAAGAGTGTCATATTGAATGGCATGACAAACCAATTTAAAAAAGAATCATTTTATTTTGGGGTAATAAATCAATTTTTAAAAGATGTCATTTGTAAGGTTTGACGACCTAAATTTAAAAATATGTCATTTTGAAGGGTATGACTACCCAAATTTAAGAAGACGTCATTTTGAAGGGTACGACGACCCAAATTATAAAAGATGTCATTTTGTAGGGTATTTCGAAAATAAAATTCTAACTATGAAACACTCCACAAAGTTACTTTGGAAAAGTATCAACAATGAAACGGTCCACAAAGTTGGTTTGGATAAATATCAACAATGAAACGGTCTACAAAACTGGTTTGGACAAACATCAACAATGAAACGGTCCACAAAGATGGTATGGACAAGTATGACGACATAAATTTAAAATGATGTCAGTTTGAAGAGTATGACGACCCAAAATACAATATTAACAATGAAAGGTCCACAAAGTTTTTGGACAAATATCAACAATGAAACAATCCACAAAGTTGGTATGGACAACTACTGAAAAGTGGGTATCAACCCATTTTAATTTTCTGGACACTGAAACATATTTTAACTTGGTTAGAACCAACAATAGCATTGTACAAAATTTTCTCACAATGCTTACTTTTTCAACTAAGATTGACTTCTAGGTAATTCCTATGGATTCAAGTGGTACCTCAAATGTACTCAAGTAATAAAAAGAAAGTCTCAATTTGCATACATTTAAAGTGTTTTTTATTTGAGGACATTATGCAAAATTCACTCACACTGAGAAAAATATTCAACGCATGCAATTGTGATACCATAGGCTTGGCCTTCATGTAAATCTTCACTGATGTGAGAACATTTGAAATTAAATCATGTAGGGCTTGTTATTGGCTTGTAATGTAGGCTGGGAGACGGGTAAGATATTTATTTGGGAAAATGTGACTTATTTCCTTCTTGAGCATTGCACTGAATTTGTGCTTTCAACATTTGTTACGCTTTTAACGTTTGATCATCTTTATTGTCCCTTGGTTTTGTACTTTTTGACTTTTGAAACTTTACTTGTCTGAGCTCTTCCCCTTCTCATAATCTTTTGAAGTTTCTCCTGATTGTTTGGAGTGTTTTTCTTCTTTTGTTGAAATTCTAAATGCTTAAACTTTTGGGGAATTTTCAACTCTTTCTTCTTTATTTTGAAGTCATTTTTGTATTCTTGACTTCAGGGACTTTGATAACTTTTGTCTTTGACAAATTTGAACTTTGAATCTTCTTTTGTAACTTGCACGTCTTCAGTGCGCTCAAGAAAGTCAGGCCAAAAGAGGGATAGTGCGTACAAGCACTTAGAAAGGGTATAGGCTAAAATGTGGTTGTCCAAAGAAAAAGGCTTAAGGCTCAGAGTGGGGACATCTAAGGATTAATGTCATTTGGTAGGCTTTGCAAGGTTCAAACGGGTCAAAGAAGGCCTACAATCATTTTTCAATCAAACATTACTCAGGATTTCTCCTCAACAACATTCGGGCCAAGTTCTAGATCAACAACACAACATAATTGAATTTAATTCAAAACTCACCACACAATGTCCATGAAACAATGAACCTGGTTTTGTTCTAATCTTGAATGTATGTATGCAAGAGAATGTTTTCAAGTGTAACAAAAGTATGAACAAGATGTACCAAAAGAATCTATGGTTTAACAAGAAGTCTATCTTTCTCCATTGTATCAATTTTTTTCACATGCACATTCTAACTGTGTTGGCACCAAACATGTCAACAAATGATTTTCCAAAATATAAAGCTTTTAAAATCTTTTGAATAAAGAATACCGAACCCAATAAGGGTTGCCTACGTATCTCATGGATGAGAATCAGGTTTGCGTAGTTTGTTCAAATATGGAATAAATTTTTTTGAATAACAAATGAATTTTTTGAAAGAAAAATAAACGGAATAAAAAAAACCAATGAGCTACACTGAAGGGCGGGCAACCCAAATTTAACAAAAAATATTTCTTATTATTTGAAGAAAACTTAACAAGAATGACGTAATTAGTGAGTCACATTGAAGAACGGACCACCTAAATTTAACAAAAAATATTTTTTAGTAACAAAAATAAAAAAAACTAATAAGTCACATTGAAGGGCGGACAACCCAACTTAAAAACTTCCAAACAATTTTATTTTAATTTTTGAAATGGAGTAATTGAAATGAAAAATTAATGAATCACATTGGAGGGTGGACAACCCAAACTTTAAAAATGTCAAATAAAATAATATTTTTAATGGAATGTAAGATAAATAAAATCAAAGATATACAATGAATATAACATCATGTAAAAAAAATAAAAATAATAAATTCAAATTGTATAAACAAACTCGGAGTGCATCATAAATCTAGTGTCTAAGTACAACCTTGGTGAAATTTTCAGGGTATTCCTTAAAAAATTTTGCCCCTGTTTCAGCTTTAACTACCTCTCGTATTCAATGTCGTAGCAACTAGTTTTCGTTTTTAAAAATTGGCAAGCTTATGAGGAATATGACCGAGCTGTTGTGGAGCCTATGTATCTCATTGAAGCAGGAATCAGGTCAAACGTAGTTCCAACAGATTGCGACTTGAATACAAATTGAACTAAGATTATGAATGTTCTAAAACAAGGTGACCAATAGTGGCTTTTTGAAAGAGTAGGGCCCAAGCAGACAACTTGGGTGCAAATTATAGCAACCATTGGACGCATGACCAACCAATAAATTGTCACTCGCTGCGAAAAGGGTTACATATAAAAAAGACCGGATGCGGTATCGCAAAACCGTTCTTTAATATACAAGATTGATGCCATTTGGCGGAAATCATATCATGATACAATAATAATGAATAATAATGAGTACAATATGAAAATAATCAACAAAATATACAAGATATAATGAATAACACAATAAAAGAATAGTCTCCTCAATTTGCAAAAATGAACTCATAATGGTTAAAACATCTATGTCGCTAGCAGAGTCGCCACTCTATTGACATCCTTTGAGAGGACGCAAAGTCACAGTGACTCAAAAATAGTCAATTTTAAAGCATAAAAGAATTTAAAAGGGTTTAAAGGAAGTCGCCACCTAATTTTAGGAAAACTAGGAAACCAGTTAATTAATTAATAAAAAATAACCACGAAACCAATAGATTCTAGGTAAGGGGTTCAAGTTATTCTTAAAGGAAGGGGTAAGACATCCTTCGAAATCCACAACAGTGGTTCCCGACTGAATTCATTTTTTCAAATTGAGGAAAAGATAAAAATAATATACAAATATAATAAACATGTGATATACACAAATAATAAAATCAAACAATAATATAAGAAATGGCGTAAGTTTGTCTAACGTCAATATAAACAAAATAATGAACAAAGAGTATAATTTGAACTCCGTTCGAATAGCTTCAATGGAAAACAACTTCAGGTACCTGTAAACACACTTAGTAAAAGTGTTAATAATAAATAAATATGAATAAAAATAAATAAATTAAATAATAGCTTAAAAATAAAACCCCATCTTATTAACATGGGAGGCCTTTGTAATCGACGATAATTCTTCATCGACCAATTTTAACAAATAAAAATATGAACTTAAACTAAATTTCCATCTTTTAAAATAGGGAGTCCTCCAAAACCGATGGAGAGATATTCTCTTTGGCCATTTTAACTTAAAATTTGTATTCAATTAAATAAATAATAAAAGAACAAAATGATAAAAAAAAAAAAATAGTCCAAGCAATCATGAACGAAATAACAAAAATAGTTAATGAAATAATAATAAAATAAATCAAAGACATCAGACACTTTTATATACGTTAACTTAAAAGAAAAATTAAAATAATAATAATAATAGAAAGAAATCAACACTATCGTGCATAATTGAACTCACAGAAACAAAACTAAAGATAAACACAACTATTAAATCACCATACACCTGTCACAAAATAAAAAATTCACTAAAAAGGTAACCAATAATGTTAAAATAATAACAATTGGTACAAAAAATAATGAGATAATACCCAAAATGAAAACAAAATAAAACAAAAATGAGTAAAGCATTTCGACACATCTCATCATAAAAGTACGAGAATGACATAAAAAAGGTCAAAAATAGGACCAAGTCGGTCCAACAAACTACAACAGTGAAGATGTTTGTAAACAATAACACTAAACAACAAAAAATACACACAAATAGATGAAACAAATGCAAAAAGAGAAAAAACAAAAAAGGTTAGCGGAGTTTTGGATAATTTCGAGTGTTGTTGCCAGAGTTGTTAGCTTGTCCCGTTGTTGTTGGTGGCTTTGGGTCATTAATTCGAGCTTGTTTGTTGCTCCGGTGGTCGCTGGTTGTTGATGTTGTTGTCCGCTTGAAAGAAAGAGAAAATAAAAGGAGTTTTGGTTTGGCTATTGTTGACTGTTCGCTAGAGATGGGTGTTGTTTGGTGGCTTCTGGTTCATTTGGAGCTACTGGTTCTATTTCATCAGAGACGAGGGGAGAGCGAACAGTGGTTTTCCAGTGGGTTGTGGGTCTGGTTCGTTTCGTGTCCTCCGTTGTTCTGAGCGAACCGTTGGTCGGGGTTTGGGGTCGCTTTAGTTGGTTGTTTGTGGTTACAGCTTGGTGGTGGTTGGTCGTTTGGGTGAAGGGAAGGAGGAAGAGAGCAGCAGGGTTCCTGCCGAAGAAGAGTGGTCTAGCTTTGTGATAGCTCCGAGCTTGCCGGAAAAGAGAACGGAGAAAGAGAGGGAAAAGAGAGTCATTGGTGAGTTACTGGTTGTTATTCAGTGGGTGTTTCGCGGGAAAAAAGGTAAGGATTTTGGGTGGTCTGGTATCGTGAGATAGAGAAGAGAGAAGGGGAAAAAATGGGGGTCTTTGGGTGGTGGACTCGCCGGATTCCGGCGGCTTGCCAGAAAAAAAAATGAACAATAAAACATAACTTTTTGAAGAATAAAAAATCTGAAAATTACCCCTAAAATCTCATCCACCACCACTAACTTAATGACCAAGACAATGTTTAGATAGAAAATTATAAAACCACCAATAGAACAATACCAATATCTTAAACCCGTGGGCCAAAACCACCGGTTAATAAAATATGTGTTTATGAAATCTTATCCATATTTGAATAAATTTTTGGATTGTGCAAACTATCAAAATGAATATTAACAAATGTAACGAATAAAATGAATATTAAAACATGTAACGAACATAACCAATTGCATGTAAAAAAATGAAATTTAACAGAAATAATGATTTAATAAAAAAAATAAACAAATATTTTAGCGTATTCAACCGATTGTAACCCAAACAATACAAACAAAATTAACCAATAAGAATCCTAAAATTTGAAGAAATAAAGATAATTATCAACAAATTGCATTAAAATTGTAAAAAATATATTTAAATATTAACTAAATAAAAATATTTAAAAGTATTTAAAAATATCGAACCAAAATATGGTGTCAACAACCACGATTGGAAATAATGGACAAAGGCACTCCATGCAACTTTACAATTTTTCTTAAGTACAACTTAACATAATCCTTCGCCGAATAGGAAACCTTGATGGGAATAAAATGAGCCGACTTCGTCATCCGATCTACTATAACTCAAATTAAGTCATGTTGTCGCCGGGAGCGAGGAAAACCAACAATAAAGTCCATATTCAAATCTTCCCACTTCCAAGTAGGAATGCTAATGTCTTGGGACAAACCTCCCGGTTTCTGATGCTCAACATTCACTTGTTGATAATTAGGACACTTAACCACATATCCCGCAATATTCTTCTTCATCTCATTCCGCCAATAGACCTCCCGCAAATCACGGTACATCTTGGTGGCTCCCGGGTCAATGGAATACTGAGAACTATGGGCTTCTGACAAGATCTGCTCCCTCAAGTCATCAATATTTGGAACACACAACCAACCTTGATATCTTAAGTACACCATCTCCCCCTTGGGAGAATGCCTCAACGGTTTCTTAATCACTGTTTCCCTTAAGTCAACCAAAATTGGATCAAGACCTTGCTGGGCTTTCACATCCGCCACAAAAGATGATTCGGAACCGTTGTTAACCATAACACCACCCTTAGTAGAGTCCACTAACTGAACTCCCAATAGGGTCAATCTATGAACATCTCGAGCCAACTCCTTCTTACCTTCTTCAATATGAGCAACACTACCCATTGATAATCGACTAAGAGCATCCGCCACCACATTAGCTTTACAGGGTTGATAGATAACAGTCATATCATAATCTTTCAATAACTCAAGCCACCTTCTTTGACAAAGATTTAGATCTTTCTGATTAAACACATATTGTAAACTCTTATGGTCGGTAAAAACATCTACATGAATACCATACAAATAGTGCCTCCAAATTTTCAAGGCAAAAAAAATCGCCGCTAGTTCAAGGTCATGGGTAGGATAATTCTTCTCATAAATCTTAAATTGTCTTGAGGCGTAGGCAATAACTTTCCCATTTTGCAGAAGTACACACCCTAGCCAATCCTCGAGGCATCACAAGTAACAACGAAACCATCGGTCTCCTCTGGTAAAGTTAACACCGCAGCAGAAGTAAGTCTATCCTTCAACTCTTGGAAACTCTTCTCACATGCTTTGGACCATATGAACTTAGCCTTCTTTTAAGTCAAAGACGTCAAAGGAAAGGCAATCGAAGAAAACCCCTCAACAAACCTTCTTTAGTAACCGGCTAAACACAAGAAACTTTAAATATTTGAAGGGGATAGAGGTCTAGGCCAACTCTTGACCGCATCCATCTTCTTAGGATCTACTTCAATACCCTGACTTGAAAAAATGTGACCAAGAAAAGCTACGGACCTTAACCAAAACTCGCATTTTCTAAACTTGGCAAAGAGTTGTTGGTCCTTAAGAATTTGCAACACGATCCTTAAATGATCAATATTATCATCCTTACTTCTCGAATAGATAAACATATCATCAATGAGCACAATCACAAACATGTTGAGGTACTATCTAAACACTCTATTCATTAAATTCATAAACGTCGTCGGAGCAATAGTCAACCCAAAAGACATTAACAAAAACTCATAATGACCGTACCAAGTTTGAAAAGCCTTCTTCGGAATGTCACCTTCTTTCACCCTCAATTGGTAATAACCCGATCGAAGGTCGATCTTAGAAAAATAACTTGCCCCTTGAAATTGGTCAAACAAATCATCTATCCTTGGAAGAGGATACCTATTCTTAATGGTCACCTTGTTCAACTGACGATAGTCAAAACACATACAAAGAGAACCATCCTTCTTCCTAACAAAAAAAACTGGAGCACCCCATGGAGAGAAACTTGGTCGGATGAAACCCTCATCCAACAAATCTTCCAACTCCTTAGTTCTGCCGGAGCCATTTGGTAAGGGGGAATAGAAATATGTTGCGTATCGGGGAGAAAGTCAATACCAAAGTCTATTTCCCTCTCGGGAGGAATACCGGGTAAATCATATAGGAACACTTCCGAAAACTCATTAACAATGGGGAACGACTCAAGTAGGGGTTTCAGAATCTACATCCCTCACCCTAACTAGATGGTAAATGCAACCCTTAGAAATCATCTTTCTAGCTTTAATACAAGAGACAAACTAACTCTTAGACATAGAATTACCCCCTTTGCATTCTAGGACAGGCTCATTCGGAAACTGAAACTTGACTACACGAGTTCTACAATCAATAGAAGCATAACATGAGTGCAACCAGTCCATGCCAAGGCTAACATCAAAATCTAGCATATCAATCTCTACCAAGTCAACAAGAGTAAATCTATGGGACAAGGAAACAGGACACTTTCTATAGACCCTCTTAGCCACAATAGAATCGCCCACATGAGTAGAGATAGAAAAAGGATATAACAACACATCCCGAAGAACATCAAACCTCATAGCCATGTATGGCGCCACAAAATACAAGGTAGCACGGGTATTAAGTAAAGCATAAACATCAAGTTGGAAATTTTTCAACATACCGGTAACCACATCGGGAGAACCCTCTTATTCACTACGAGTCTAAAGTGCATAAAATTTATTTTGCTTTGAAGCATTGGAACCCGAACCACCAGGAAGAGCTTGCTTGCCCTCTCTTCCTTTAGCCGTAAGCATTGGGAAATCCATCATTTTATGACCACTTTTACCACAACCGAAGCAACCATCCATGTCGGCTAGGCACTTACCCTCGTGCTTCTTTCCACACCTAGTACAAGTAGACATAGGCAATGAAGATCCACTACCATTCCCTCTTTGACGCTTAGGGTTAGACACCCTATCTTTGTTGAACTTAGGAGGAGCATTGGAGGAACCTTGACCGGAAAACCTTTGTTGAAATCTAGAACAACCTTGTCCATCAGACTTAGCATGAGATAAATTTCATCTCCGATTTTAGCCCTCTTTGTCTCCCTAGTCTTTTCCTTAAGTTTCTTCTCTACGATTTTTTGAGCATGAACCATGAGACGAGATATGTTTATGTCATTAATGAGCATGAGAGTACGGCTTAACCATCACTTCAAAAATAGCCGAAACAAACTTACTCATCTTTGCCTTAGAATCGGCAACCATTTTCGGAGCATATTTACACAATTATGTGAACTTCAAAGCATATTCCCTCAAACTCATACTTCCTTAATGAAGGTTGATGAACTCAAGTACCTTTGCTTCCCTCATCTCAAGGGGAAAGAACCTATCAAGAAAAGCAACCTTAAACTTCTCCCAATCAATAGGACCCGCATCTTCCGGACTCCCTTCTTTCCATTGGTTGTACCATATTTGAGCCACACCCTTAAGTTGATAAGCGGCCAACTCCGCTTTTTCCACCGGCGTCACTCCCGTGATCATAAACACATTATAGACCTCATCAATGAACTCTTGAGGATCTTCCTCAACCTTTGAACCATGAAATTCCAGATGATTCATCCTAGTGAAGTACCTAACTCTAGATGCCACCGTACCCACATTTGGGTTCACGGGAACCGCAACCTCCCTATTGGTTTGGGTCGTCATGGGTTGAGCCAATACTTGAAAAGCAACCCTAAACTTCGTATTAGTGACTTGTTTGGCCAAAGGATGGACCAGAACTTCAGGAGCTAAGAGGGGAGCTTTTTGTTCCACATTCTCCATTACATTCCTTCTAGCATAAGCTCTTCAAGTAGCCATATACTGTAGAGCATCGGATAAGGATTAGAAGAGAGACCTTATAGAGTTAAACTCTATCGCACGACTTTAGAGTAATGAAAAAAGTGAAGTTTCCTAAAATCTTGTAGCCTCTCATTCATAAATGTGGCGCGCTTCACACTCATGAACAAGACTATACTCGACGTGGCTTATGAGACATCCTAATACCATTCTAAACCTTGAGCTCTAATTACCAAGTTTGTCACGACCCAAGGGTACACCCTAGATGTAACATGGAGTATAGGACCCCGAGAGGCTCCATACAAGCCACTTAGCATTCATAACATAAGAAATAGAACAAAAGAAGTAAAGACAACATTTCAAGTCCAAAGTTTTATAAAAGTAGAGCGGAAGTCTAAAACACTTGTCTCATTAGCCATCTAGTACAATAGAATGAAATTGGGCCTATCCCATACATCATGCCCAAAACTGAAAGTTAAGACAAAAACTAAGAACGGTGAAAGTCCGTCTTCAAAGCATGAGGACTCACCAAAGCTCAGAAATCTCGAAATCAATAACTAGCCAAAAAACTGAGGACCTTAACTATCGAACCCTACATTTGGGGAAATGTAGGCAAGAGTATGCATTAGTACAAAACAATGTACCAAGTATGATAGCCATGCCTAAAACATTTAAACCATGCTAAAAGAGGACATTTCATGACATGAAATTGACAAAGCTAAAACATGATATAAGAAAGGTTAGAAAACATAAGTCATAAAACACTGTGAATGCAAGCTAACATCATTTAAAACCTTTGAGCACATGTGTGATACTTCTTTAATTAACTTTAGTTCATTATTATTGTGGGAAGTAGCCTTAACGCAACATAGAGACTACGTGAGCTATAACATGATCCCCTGGTGTCTCCCACACCGAAAAGGGTTGTCCTACTTGCCAAGGTAAGGACGATAAACTTCTAGCTTAAGTGGATCCACTAGCTAATGTCTATCTAGACAATCATCCTATTGGGACACATAGGTAAGCGATGAGGAGATTGCTTCTACAAATCTGGCCTCTACTAACGGGAGAGCTTCCATCTCAATATCCTCTGCTAAGCATAAATCCCACAGAATTGTCATTTCTTCTTGTTCTTATTATTCATGGAAGGGCAACGTCATATTGCCAATTCAAGATAAGTCATAAGTCATCGATGCAAAGGTATCATTCAATAACCAATCCAAGCTAGGTTTAATTAGGATATCTCTTTATCTTTGATTCTTTTAGGTGAGAAGACCTTTCAACCTTAGAACCCTTTACTATGTGAGAAAACATTTCACAATCCTATTTTCATGTGTATATGAAAAATCATTTCAACAACACAACAACAACTTCATCATTGGTATTTCACTCTCAAAGCATCCTTAAAACATTTACATAGATTTCATAAAAACATACATAATTCCATAATTCACCTTTCGAGGTTCAAATCCCACTTTCAAGCATCAACATTTAGAAAACATGGGTTAGATATGGATTCCATCATAAATTCATGTAATTCTTTCAATTTATCCTTGATTTAATAAAACTCCTCTTTTATAATCAAAACCCACATCATATGCTCATAACTTGAAAATAACATGGGGGTTTCATGGTTTCATAGGAGAATCATCATAAAATCAGAGTATTTCATCAATTCATGCATAAGATATCATAATTCAATCATTTAAATCAATAATCAAGCGAACCCATGGAAGTTGAAGAAAACCCTAACTTAATTGAGGAATTCTAACTTCGAAAATAGGAAAATTTGGGAACTCCATGAATGGAAGGAATCCATGGATGAAAATTATCATACCTCAAAGCCAATTGCTTATGGCTTATCTTCAATGAAGGAATGGAGACTTGACTTGAAACCCTAGGTTGAATCCTTTTTCTTTAAGCTTCCTAGAGAGAGAAATATTTTGGAGAGGAGACTTGTTCTTCTTTTAGAAATTTGAGGGAATGATTTCTATTGTGGAAATTTGGGGGTTAACATAGTTACATAGGGGTCTTAGTGAAGGGTAAAACGACATAGTATTAGGCTAGACTAATTAGGAAAAGCCCCAACTTCCCCTGAAAATAACTACCGGCCTATCATTACACCCCTTGACCGACGTACCGTGGACAGACCGACGGTCCGTCCTGCACAACCATCGAATGGCATCAGAAACATGAATTTAGGGGTTCTGACCTACGGACCCTCGACCACAGAACGTGGACCCTCCAATGGTCCGTTGGTCAGGCAGTGGGTCTAGGCTTCTGCCAGAAGTTGGGGTGACCATCCACGGACCATACCTACGATCTGTGGTCCCATCCACAGCCGTGGTGGCCTCCGTTGGATAGCACCTGCAACTTCTGAAAACTATTTTTTGACCCGTCTCGAATCCGGGGTGTCACAGTCACACTCTACTAAAATCAATTACTCATACTAACTTGGTCTTACTTCCAAAGGGGAGTTTATTCAAACCTTCTTAGACCTAAGACCAATTTGTTAAAGTGATTTTATTAGTCAAGGGATTTGCAGAATTGTACATGATAAACCAGAAGGTGTTCTACCCAGGTTAATCTTACTAAACCAATCTAGTTTTGTAAAAGGAAGGAATATTCCTGAGAATATTTATTGGCACAGAAAATTATAATTGAAATAGGGAAGAGGGAACTTGATAATGTTGTTATCAAACTTGATATGGCCAAGCATATGATAGGGAGAATTGGAAGTTTCTGGCAAGAGTGCTAACTCATATGGGCTTTGATAATACATTAATTGATATGGTATGGAGAATTGTGGCTAATAACTGGTATTTCATTCTCATTGATGGACAAGCTCAAGGCTTTCTTTCATTCCACAAGATATGTAAAACAGGATGATCCTTTATCACTTGCTTTATTTATACTAATTGCTGAAGTTTTGACTAAGTCAGTAAACCAATTGTTTTATTGTAATGAGTTTAAATGATTTGATATTCCTAAATGGAGTGACAACTCAAATCATCTAGCATATGCAGATAACCATTATATTCTCATCTACAGAGAAGATGTCTTTGAATTTAATTATGAAGGTGTTGTATGAGTATGAAACACAATCTGGTCAGAAAATCAACAAGGAAAAAAGTTTCTTCTACATGTCTAACAAGGCTAAAAATGCATATGTGAAGCTGGTGGAAGACCGTACTATTTTTTAAGAGGTAAATTTCCTCTAATGTATCTTAGGTTCCTATTGTTCATGCTAAGAAAAGGATAAATAATTTTACAGATTTGATTAAGAAGATCCCGAATAAACTTCAAGTTTGAAAAGGCAAATTGTTATGCTTTGGGGATAAGTCAGTCCTTATTAAGCATGTACTGCAAAGTATGTCAATATATTTGTTGTCCGTTATGGTTCCCCCTAAATGCATCAGATATGATATCCATAAAATATTTGCTCAGTTCTTATGGTATTTCAAAGAAGAGGAGAGGGCAAAATATTGGATTTCCTGGGATGACATTTGTTTACCTAAATAAGAAGGAGGTATTGGTTTTAGGTCCTTATTTGATTTGTCTAA
Source organism: Solanum stenotomum (assembly GCF_019186545.1). NCBI lineage: Eukaryota > Viridiplantae > Streptophyta > Magnoliopsida > Solanales > Solanaceae > Solanum > Solanum stenotomum. The sequence goes on along the minus strand of NC_064282.1, from coordinate 62,731,203 downwards.
AGCCTTATTTACTAAGCTATGGTGGAGCTTCAGAACTAAAAACACTTTGTGGTCTAATTTTGTCACGACCCAAGGGTACCCCCTAGATGTAACATGGCGTACTCGACCCCCGAAGGGAGTCTTATACAAGCCCTTAGCATATCATAATATAAGCAATAGAAATGATGTGGAATTAAAACTTTTCTTTACAATCAGAGTCTTTCATAAAGCAAATGGAAGTCTAAAAATTATCTCAATAAGTCATCTAATACAATCGAGGTATCAAATAGGGTCGCAACCCTTTACAACATAGTCTCAAAAGAGAATGTAAGAAAGAAACTAGAAATGAACAACTTCCGTCCTCGAACCATGAGGACTCACCAAAAGCGTGGAGAGTAATCGATCCAAGCTTTGACCAAGAAGGAAGCACACCTCAACAACCGGGCCCTACACTTATAAAAAATGTAGAAAATATGGGTTAGTACAAAAATGCATCAAGTATGACAGCCATGCATAAAATCCTTGAAAACATGGTAAAAGGGGACATCTTCGTTGAAACCATGCACTTTATCAAATTTAAGAGTCATCATGCACATTAGTGTAAATACATAAGTCAAACCATCTCATAAGCAACACTAAGATATACTTGTACAATGCATAGAAAAGATCCCATAATCCTATCTAATACTAAGTACCACTTTTAGGCCACCATAATCATGCATATCATACTTTGACCTCATCTATAGCTGATGTTTTTTAAATGCGTAATCAACGACGCAACTTCCAATTCAAGTGTCTACAATCGTGAAATAGTATAATAACCCAACCAAGGGTTGGGATTGTCCCAAGAGAGCGGTTTAGAGAATTTATAGAAAAATAAAATTAAGTTCTAACTTGTCGTAGCTAAAGACATTAACGAGTAAAAACATACTAAATAAAAGGGGGTGACACAAATTGTCAAATATCAAATGGGGGTTTTGTCACAAATAAATAAAAACAACAAATTAACAATGGAATCTAAACAATGAGAGGGGGATTCATGGGATGTGAACTATCAAGTTCAGTTGTTCAAAAAGGGTGTCTCAAACAGTGCTACACAAGACTCAATCATGAATGCACACAACAAGGTTCAATTTACTTATGCAAAGATCAAATGTGCACTCAAAGATTCAAGTTGTGACTCACCAATATCAAAGAATCTCATGCTCACGATACTTGCTTCAAATGTAAGTTCAAGCTCAACTATAGTGTTCAAATGCCCTCATAGAAAGGATGATTCCATATTTGCACAATGGTTCACAGTTAAAAGCTTCGGAATCAGATTCAACACTCACTCTCACAAGGAAGAACACAATGCATGCTTTCACCCATAGGTTTGCTCGTATTTTCCAATCAACATTTCTTTCAGCTCACTCAAGATCTAAAAGGTCTTTTTAAGGCTTGTAATGGGGCTGAGTGCAAAGGTATGGTCATTTAGGCACAATGACTTTCATCCTCATGAAATGTGGTGCTCACAACACTTTTGTGTAATCAACAATACAACTTCCAATTCAAGTGTCTACGATCGTGCAATAGTATAATAACCCAACCAAGGGTTGGAATCGTCCCAAGAGAGTGGTTTTGAGAATTTATAGAAAAATAAAATTAAGTTCTAACTAGTCGTAGCTAAAGACATTAACGAGTAAAAACATAGTAAATAAAAGGGGATGACACAAAGTGTCAAATATCAAATGGGGTTTTGTCACAAATAAATAAAAATAGCAAATTAACTATGGAATCTAAACAATGAGAGGGGGATTCTTGGGATGTGACCGAAATACGGGTTAATCTAAATTATTGGGTACATGCTTTCGATAGAAAAGTTGTAGAGTAATAGTTACTAGGCTAAGCTTTATGTGGAAATAAGTTCTCTATCGAGCAACTTACCACGTTTCAAATGGGTTCCTCTCGGACACCCACTTGCTGCATGAAGGCCAGCCTACGCCTTACACCACTCACTCTCTCGGGCTGAGTGTTAGGATATGGCACTAGGGCTCACCCTCTCAGGCTGAACCTCATGTCGACCCATTCCTTAGGCCATCAATTTAGTGGTCTTAGTTTTACGACCTCTCTCTCGAGCAAGCCGAAACACATAAATAAACTTGTATTTGCAACTATAATTCATTAGATTCATACACAACCACTAAACGAAATCACAATTTAACTACAAATAAACTATCAGCAAGCAAGACCCAACAAATATCTTAACCCATATTCGCTAAATTACACCCCAAGAATTGGGGTTTTTAGCTACACATCAAGAAATAGAAATTTATACCTAAATGAGTTTGAATTCAAATGGGTATGAAGATTTAAGTCTAGTTGCAGGCCAAAAATGAAGAATCCAAGAGACCCAACTCCAAATCTTGAAGATGAAAACCCTCTTCTCCTCCAAGTCTCCAAAACCTTCTCACTTAGAGCAAAACGTACTATTCTATATGGAAATTATAATAATTATGCGACTCCTCCAAAAATTAATAAAGAGTTTAGTATTTATAGACTTCAACAAATAGTGTTGGCGGATTGCTCGGCGAGGTTAGTCGGAATCACCGATTAACTCAGCGATTCACCATTTGGTGTAGTTCGTCGCCGTCTTGCACCAACCTTCATCATCATTGTGCTCTGTGTCATTGGGCGACATAGTACTACTTCGCGGAACATCTCGGCGATGCGCCAACTGCTCCCTTTTCCGCCGACTTGATCCTTTCCTTCAGGGCTCAGGACACTGGAACAAAGGGCGGAGTGTGTCCCTTCAGTGAATCGCCAAGTGTGCTTGGTGATGCTCAGGCTTCAGCTTCTTCGTTCTTTTCAGCCTTTTTGTTCCTTTTTGCACCTAAGTGTCCATGCTTCCACTAAAACCTCAAATTCCTGAAACCTAAGTGTTTTCATCAGATATTTAAATAAATAAGCATATGAGGACACTATTTCTATTTAAATAAAGCCCTAAATGAGTCCAATTTGTGGACTCATCAACACCCCCAACTTAAACTTTTGTTTATCCTCAAGTAAACTCAAGTTCAGCCATTTAAAAAGGGTGTCTCAAACAGTGCTACACAAGACTCAATCATGAATGCACACAGCAAGACCCAATTTACTTATGCAAGGATCAATTGTGTACTCAAAGATTCAAGTTGTGACACACCATTACCAAAAAGTCTCATGCTTGCAATACTTGCTACTTGTGCAAGTTCAAGCTCAACAAAAAGTATCTAAATGCCCTCACATAATAATAATTCCATATTCACACAGAGAGGTTAATCAATTCAAGATCGGGAATCAGATGCAACACTCACACTCAAAAGAGGAACACAATGAATGTTTTCACCCATAGGCTTGCCCTTATTTTCCGATAGATCTTCGGTTCAGCTTACTCAAGATCAAAAAGGTCTTTCTAAGGCTTGTAATGGGGATGAGTGCAAAGGTATGGTCATTCAGGCTCAGTGAATTTTTCCTCGTGAGATGTGGTATTCTCAAGGCATTCCCTTCTTTTACTTTATCAATTCTTTTTCTAGTGCTTCTAAGTCTTCTTTTTATTCACCTCCATGGATTGCTTGGAAACCCCAATTTCTCTTGTACTTTATTCCACAACCCTTTTTTTTGAAGGGGTTCCATTATTATGCAACACCATGGGTTAAGGGAGACTTTACTTGCACTTCTTGACTTCTCCTTTTCCTTTTCACCACACCCCAAACTTAGGCTTTTGGCCTAAGTTGGCTATTCGGTAAACCACAAATCAAGAGGATTATAGGTAGTGGGTCAAGTAAGGTCTAGGGTTCATCAAGGTTCTTCCAAAGAAAGGTAAGGCTCAAAGGGTGTTCAAGAGAGTTTCACACGCTCACGGGTAGGCCACAAAGGAGGTGTATGTCAAATTTGGCTCACACTCTTCAAAAGTTTCCTAAGATCATTTCAAAAGCACACCTTACTAAATCAATCAGACTAACGGGGCAAATTCTAGGTTTATTCATGCAAGGTTCAAAGTAAGCTCATCAGACAAGGCATCAACACTTAAGTCAAACAAGATCACACATTTTCGCTAGTCTGCAACGGTCATTACAAGAGAATCAATTCGATAAATGGCTAATCACAACAAGATACAAAGAGTTCACATATTGTCTATGCAACTTCATTTGGTCTCATCGTAGCCATACATTCATGTTCATTCAATTGAAAGCACTATTCAAGTCATCGGTATTGATCGAAACCGAGACTTAAATTTTGCAAGAATAGCCACATTCAACACACGAGAGGTGGAAAACAATTTAGAAAAAATTAAAAATTTTCTGAAAGGGTCAAAATCATATTTGTAATTTAAAACAAAATGGAGCCATAAGCTCAAACATCCACAGAAAGCAGTGTAAACACAATTTATAAATAGACAGCCCAAATATATACACAAAACACAACTGTCAACACAAAAGGTGTGGGCCTCACCCCACCACAAATAAAAATGTTTGTCCTTAATTGCAATTAAAAGTACCCAAAAATAAAAATAAGTAAGACAAATAAGGAGGTAAAGAAGTGATCCTGGCTGTGCGGTTGCTCCATCTATCAGGGTGGCATGGTTCTCCTGCGACTTTGGGTGTAGACCTTCCACAATTTTAGCATTAAAAAAAAGGCGAGTAGGGACATTAAGTGAGTCGTTGAGTGATTCAGTGAACTCTACACAGTATCGCTAAGCAACACAACACGCCTATTTTCAATCCACTTTCTCGAATGCTTCACAGCCACCCTACTTTACCTTTACTCAAGCGCTGTCCAATTCCTACGTACTCGACGATATTAGTCTGAATCGCCGAATCAGTTAGCGTGTCACCAACCAATCACCTGTTTCACTGAGTGTTACAGATCTTTCCAATAAACCTGAGTGTTCAAACGGCTGTCTCCGTCGAGATCGGCAATAGAGTTGGCGCATTGTTGGCGATGCGCCAATAATTTCTCAAGCTCGCCGAATTTTACAAGCACCAATTTTTGGGGATGTTTGGAGTCAAACGGTGGATAAGGTCGAGTTTGCCGACCTCTTTGGCGACTCACCAATTGGATCTGTTGCTTGTCACCCTGCACTTTTCGAGCACTTCTCACACTTCAACCTATACCAACAACGCATCAGTATTTTACTAATACGCATATATAAAATATTAAGGGGTTTTGGGTTGCCTCCCAAACAATGCCTTAGTTAATGTCGTGGCACGACGCAAGTCGGCAGCTATTCTTCATTTTCCGAGTCGCCTATGTTGTATNTTGTCACCCTGCACTTTTCGAGCACTTCTCACACTTCAACCTATACCAATAACGCATCAGTATTTTACTAATACACATATATAAAATATTAAGGGGTTTTGGGTTGCCTCCCAAACAATGCCTTAGTTAATGTCGTGGCACGACGCAAGTCGGCAGCTATTCTTCATTTTCCGAGTCGCCTATGTTGTATTTAGGCGAGTCCTCTGCGAATGGTGGGTAATGACCTGATATCAAATGGCCGATTTGAGCATCCTGCAGCTGAAAAGTCATGGAGTGAGAGGTTGACGCTTCGTTTAGCATTTCAATGTGCTCCATCATCTCATTCAACATCCTCTCTTGTGCCTCAATTTTTTTTGAATGAGTGAAAGAGCTTCATCATTTTGCACACCTCTCTGCTTCTTCCCATGTTTACACTCTCGAAGGGAGAAGTGTTTTTCTTTCCCCATGGCGTGTACCTCCAATTCTGTGACTCGGGTGGGTAGAACATCCAACTGGGTAACTAGTGCGTCCCACTCCTACTTCTTTTTGGCTTCTTTGTTGGCTTCTACCATGCCATCAAGGAGTCTTGCTACAACTTCATAGGGCTGGTATAGCATAACACTCTCGCAAAGTTGATCGGCTATACCTCTATTCTCGGGTCCTATACCCCTATAGAAGCACTCCAGTAGCCTCTTGTCCGTCATCCCCGTGAGATGGGCATGGTTGCAGCACCGCTTGAAACTTCAGCCACATTTCCTGAATCGTCTCATCCCCAACATGTTTAAAGGTTAGGAGGTTGTCCTTGAGATTCAATAGTTTCAGAAGGGGATGATCCGTGTGATATGCGTAATGATTTTCCATCCTTAGTTCCCTGCTTTGATATTCAAACTAGCGAAACAAAACTACAAATTAGATCAGTAAAATTAAAACTAGAAGAATAAAAAATTCTACCTAACTAAGAATTCCCAAACAACACCACTCCCCGGCAGCGGCGCCATTTTGACGTTTTAATTTTGCATAATCAACGACGCAACTTCCTATTTAAGTGTCTACGATCGTGAAATAATATAATAACCCAACCAAGGGTTGGGATCGTCCCAAAAGAGTCGATTTGAGAATTTATAGAAAAATAAAATTAAGTTCTAACTAGTCGTAGCTAAAGATATTAATGAGTAAAATCATAGTAAATAAAAGGGGGTGACACAAAGTGTCAAATATCAAATGGGGGTTTTGTCACAAATAAAAAAAATAGCAAATTAACAATGGAATCTAAACAATGAGAGAGGGATTCTTGGGATGTGACCGAAATACGGGTTAATCTAAATTATTGGATACATGCTTTCGATAGAAAAGTTATAGAATAATAGTGACTAAGCTAAGCTTTATGTGGAAATAAGTTCTCTCTCGAGCAACTTACCACGTTTCAAATGGGTTCCTCTCAGACACCCACTTGCTGCATGAAGGCCAGCCTACGCCTTACCCCACTCACTCTCTCGAGCTGAGTGTTAGGATATGGGACTAGGGCTCACCCTCTCGGGTAGAACCTCATGTCGACCCACTCCTTAGGCCATCAATTTAGTGGTCTTAGTTTTATGACCTCTCTCTAGAGCAAGCCGAAAACACATAAATAAACTTGTATTTCCAACTACAAATTAATTAGATTCATACACAACCACTAAACAAAATCACAATTAAACTACAAATAAACTATTAGCAAGCAAGACCCAACAAATATCTTAACCCATATTCGCTAAATCACACCCCAAGAATTGGGGGTTTTATCCACACATCAAGAAATAGAAATTTATACCTAAATGAGTTTGAATTCAAATGGGTATGAAGATTTAAATCTAGTTGCAGGCCAAGAATGAAAAATCCAAGAGACCCAACTCAAAATCTTGAAGATGAAAACCTTTTTCTCCTCCAACTCTTCAAAACCCTCTCACTTAGAGCAAAAAGTACTATTCTATATGGAAATTATAATAATTGTTCGACTCCTCCAAAAATTAATAAAGAGTTTTGAATTTATAGACTTCAGAAAATAGTGATGACGGATTGCTCAGCGAGGTTAGTCGGAATCACCGATTAACTCGGCGATTCATCCTTTGGTGTAGTTCGTCGCCGTCTTGCACCAACCTTCAGCATCGTTGTGCCCTGTGTCATTGGGCGACATAGTACTGCTTCACGAAACTGCTCGGCGATGCGCCGACTGCTCCCTTTTCTGCCGACTTAATCCTTTCCTTCAGGGCTCAGCACACTGGAACAAAGGGCGGAGTGCATCCATTTCGAAAATCGCCAAATGTGCTTGGCGATGCTCAGGCTTTAGCTTCTTCGTTCTTTTCAGCCTTTTTGTTCCTTTTTGCATCTAAGTGTTCATGCTTCCACTAAAACTTTAAATACCTTAAACTTAAGTGTTTTCATCAGATATTTAGAATAAATAAGCATTTGAGGACACTATTTCTATTAAAATAAAGCCCTAAATGAGTTCAATTTGTGGACTCATCAACTGGCACCGCTGCCGGGAAGTGGTGCTATTTGAGAACTTTTAGATTAGTAGAATTTTTGTTCTTCTTAACTGTAGTTTACTAACTTTAATTTTAGTTTTGTTTTTCTTTGAAGTTGTTGTTAAGGTAAACATGTCGATGCGTGAGTTGATGGAGTTTTATCCTCTTGAGGTAATGGTGTTCCGGGACAGCATCCTAACTTTCAACCAATTGGAGGGTGAGCGGATTCATGAGACATGGGCAAGATTCAATGAACTGTTATTTCAATGTCTCACTCATTGAATTCTCGGTACAATCCTCCTTGATTGCTTCTACCGAAGTCTTGGCCCCGAAAACAAGATGTTGGTTGACTAACTCCTTCCTGGCTAGATGTTAAAGCAGTCATATACAATAGCAGTCCAACTGCTTCACAATATGGCTAAAATGAGCCGAGAGGTTGACAAGGATTTCTTGATGACCGCACTGATACTCAAATGGATGAGTTAAAAAGAAATATAGTGAAGGTCGAAGCTCAGTGCGAAAGGAAGGATAAAAACATCCCCCCTCATAATAGAAGAAATAATGAGAACAAGGAGATCAAACGCATCGAGGGAATGCTCTCAACAATTCTCCGCAAGGTGACCAAGCAAGACAAAGAGCTGGAGGGATTGAAACAAAATATCGAAGGAATGAAAAGAATTATTTGGTCTCAATCCAAAGTTGTCCAACTACTCGAGGACCTAATGAGTCATGTGTTGCCTCAACTCCATCCGCAAAGAAATAAGGGGTGGCCTAAATGAGGATATGCCCAACCCTAACAACGAAACTTAAGCAATGACTTACGTCGTGCCACGATGGTAAATAGGAGGAACTTTCTTGTCCTCTCTTCCTTAAACCTTAAGCATGGGACAATCCCTCATCATATGACCAATTTTCCCACAACTATAGCAACTATCTGTGCCAACTAGGCACTTACCATCATGTTTCTTACCACACTTAGCACAAGTAGGCCTTACCATAGAAGATCCACCACTATTGCCTCCTTGAGGCTTAGGGTTAGACACCCTATCTTTTTTTACCCTTGGAGCACTAGAGGAGTCTTGGTTGGAGAACCTTCGCTTGAACCTTGATCGATCTTGACCCTCGGATTTACCCTTGGAAAAATTCCCATCGTCTGTCCTTGCTCTCTTTACTTCCCTATTCACTTGCTTGAGCTTTTGTTCCTCAATTTGGTCGGCATGGACCATGAGACATGAAATATTCATAGTTAGGATACACATTATTCATTGACTACCAAGTCGGACACTCCCATCACGAATTTATTCATCTTAGCCCTCGAATTCGCCACTAAGGTTGGGGCATACTTGGATAGTTGGGTGAACTTTAGAGCATATTCCTTCACGCTCATACCCCCTTGTCAAAGATTTATGAACTCTTGCATTTTTCATTCCCTCAACTCTAAAGGAAAGAATCTATCAAGAAAGACCGACTTAAACAATTCCCAATCTACCAGGCCTGCTCCTACGGGTATCTCACCCTTCCATTGATCATACCATACTTGAGCCACATCTTCCCATTGGTAGGCGGCTAATTATGCCTTCTCTTGTGGAGACACTCCCATAACATCAAGCACCTTATACACCTCATCAATAAACCTTTCCGGATCCTCTTTCACTTTAGAACCATGAAATTCGGGAGGATTCACTCTAACAAAGTCCCTAATCCTTGAAGCGGTTGTATTCACATTAGGGTTCACATGAGTCCTAGTATCCCTATTTACTTGGGTCATCACGACTTGGGTTAATATTTGGCGAGCCGACCTTATTTCAAAATTTATCATAGCCACCGGATCAATCAGAGCTTGAGGATCTTGGGGAGGAACTCCCTCATTCACATTTTCCTATTCCATCCTTCTTGCGTTAGCCCTTCGTGTATTCAGATATTGAAGACACAAGAGAAGGGTTAGGAGAAGGAATCTATAGAGTTAAACTCCAAAGCACGAACTAGGAGTAATGAAAGAAGTGAAATTTCCTAAACTTCTTATAGCCTCTTATTCATAAATGTGGTGTGCTTCACACTTATAAACAAGATTCTACTAGACGTGACTTATGAGACATCAACCTAAAATCATTCTAAACCTTGTACTCTAATACCAAGTTTGTCACGACCCAGAGGTACCCCCTAGATGTAACACGGTGTACTCGACCCTCAAAGGGGGTCTTATAAAAGCCCATAACATATCATAACATAAGTATTAGAAATGATGCGGAATTAAACTTTTCCTTACAATCAAAGTTTTTCATAAAGCAAATGGAAGTCTAGATATTATCTCAATAAGCCATTGAATACAATCGAGGTATCAAATAGGGTCGCAGCACTTTACAACATAGTCTCAAAAGAGAATGTAAGAAAGAAACTAGAAATGAACAACTTTCGTTCTCGAACCATGAGGACTCACCAAAAGCATGGAGAGTAATCAATCCAAGCGTTGACCAAGAAGGAAGCACACCTCAACAACCGGGTCCTGCACTTCTAGAAAAATGTAGAAAATGTGGGTTAGTACAAAAATACACTAAGTATGATAGCCATGCATAAAATCCTTGAAAACACACTAAAAGGGGACATTTTAGTTGAAACCATGCACTTTATCAAATTTAAGAGTCATCATGCACATTAGTGTAAATACATAAGTCAAACCATCTCATAAGCAACCGTAAGCTATACTTGTGCAATGCATAGCTAAGATCCCATAATCCAATATAATACTAAGTGCCACTTTTAGGCCACCATGATCATGCATATAATACTTTGACCTCATCCATAGACAATACTCATAGACAAGGAAACATTCATGTGCATTAACTTGTAACAAGGAAATCCACTCATAGCAACAATCTGTATTCAACATGTATAAATTCATATATCTTCATAGCATAAGAGAACCACACCATAACCCCTTTCAAAGCCTACTTGTAAAATGCATGAATGAAGTCCCATACCCCTACTCACACTAAATAAAGCTTCTTGAGGAGTCATAGGTTATAGGTCATGTTCTTGTCATAGTTCATATTCTTGTCATGGAGGGAAATAGCCTTAACCGACATAGACCATGTGAGCTACATGGAATCCGGTGTCATGCCCCCACACCGAAAAGAGGTGTCCTACTTGCCTAAGGTAGAACTCATGTTTGTTAGCTTAGGTGGATCCACTAGTTAAAGTCCTATGTGGGCACATAGTTACGGGATAGGGAGATTGCTTCTAGAAACCTGGACTAACTGACATAAAAGGTTTCCATGAACCCGGACTAACTGGTGTAAAAGGAACCCATTTGGAAAGCCGGACTAACTGACGTAAAAGCTTTCATCTCATATTCATATCCACTCGGTGCTAGGCATAATTCCCATTAAGTTCATGTTAAGTCTTAACTTACGTTCATGTTTATGGAAGGATGTCCTAACATTCAATCCAACATGATATCATGATATAGCTCATAGATTCAAGAGGTGAGAATAGCCTTTCAACCTTAGAATCATTATTATGTGAGTAAACCTTTCACATCGTGTTCATAGTGTGTTCATGAGAAAAGCCTTTCAATCAATACAACAAGATTATCATAGTCATAGACATTTAATACATAGTCATGTGTAAGGGTATAGGGGAGAATGACCTTTCATCAATACCACAAGTACAGCATGGTCATAGGATCTTAACTCCCAAGGTGATCTTAGAACACATGCATAATCATCACAATCATGTACAATTCTCACGTTTTTCCCTTCAAGGACCATGAATCACATTCAACAAACACATATAGAATTACTACATTAGATATGGGTAATAACATGATTCAATTAACTTAATCATTCTAAGCATAATCTTTTCACATGCTTCTATAATCAATCAACCCACTTCACAAGATCACAATTTAGTAATATGGGGAATCCATGGGTTCTTGGAGGGATTTCATCATAATCAACAAAAAATCGTCAATGCAATAATAATCCATCATAAAACAACCATTGAAAACTTTTTGAAAGAAACCCATGACATTGGAGTAAAACACTAGCTTTTGGGATTTCTAGATTTGGAATTGAAGACTTTGAAGGGACTCTATGGACGAATTCTCTCCATAGATGAAAAGCTACCATACCTTAGGATGATTCTCCAAAGAAATTAAGGGAAAAAGGCTTGATTTCTTCTAGCCCTAGCTCCAATTCTACTCTTCTTCTTCCTTGAGTTTTAGAGAGAGAAATATTGTAAAGGAGGTGAACTTTTAATTTGATTTGGGTGTTTGTGAAAAATGACTTAGTTGGGTGAATTTTGACTTAAAAATGACTTATATAGTGACCCCAAACTTACCCAAAACGACCTCATTTTAATAGGACTTAAAAAGGAAAAGACTCATTTAACCCTCACTTAAGTGACCTGCCCAGGTACCATGAGGGGCCTCACAAGCCCTGGTCCCACTCATGGACTTGAGGCAGTGGCTAGGCTTCCATGCCTTTTTGCCTACATGCCCAAGGCAACTCCACGAGGGGCTCCACGAGCCGTGGAGCTAAGCACGAGTCGTGGTCCCTCTCAGGGACCTTGAGGCAGTGGCTAAGCCACCTTGTCTTCAACCCTTTTTTCCTCTAAGTCAAGTTCAAGACAACTCCCACGAGCCGTAAAAGGCTTCACGAGTCGTGAAGTGGCTCGTGTAGAGGGTCCATTTTTTATACAGCTTAAGTGGGCTATTGCCTCCACCTCCACGAGTGGCACCACGACTCGTGGTGTCCACTACGGGTTGTGAAGACCCTCATGGTCTTGGTGGGCAGTGCCTTGGTCAAGATAGGCAGCCTTGGCCCTCACTCATTTTCATTGGCTCTTAACCCTTACTCTTAACGTTAACCCTTCACATTTAGCTCTAGTTTAACCTACTAATTTCGGAGTATTACACATTTCTTATGGAATAAATATTATAAGAGGCATTGACCACAAACTTTAGAATGGAAATTGGGGTCTTGGAAGTTGATACTTCAAGCAAAAGATAAGATTGACCCAGAAATTTGGTTAGAGCCTAGAAGGGTTCATGCTAGCATGTGGCTTGACAATTGGACTCAACTTGGGGCACTGCACTATGTACTAATTTTTTCTCATGCAATTGGTAATGATTTTGCAAAAGTTAATCATGTTATGACCACTGATGGCTGGAATATGAATATGATAATGGAGATTTTGGGGAAGAAATGTGATCATGTAAGTACTAACTTGGGTACTTGTCTAATATCTAATGAAAGGGACAGACCATGGTGGATTCCCAACAGTAAGGAAACTTTATTGTTGGAAGTTCCTGGGAAATATTGAAACAAAGGAAGGACAATCAATAGGATATTGTGATTATCTGGGGAAAAAAGATTTCTTTTAGAGTTTCTTTTTTTTATGGAGAATGTGGTTTAAAAGAATTCCCATGGGGAGAGGTATTAGCTAGGTGCAGAATTATTGATTCAGTTATCTGTGTTTGTTGTTACAACTCAATGTTAGAAACTTTTGATCATTTGTTTGTAGATCCCCAGATGCCAATTTTGTATGGATAACTCTATCAAGAGATGCAAGGATACATGGACCTTATATACAGCTGAAACAAATACTTGACAAATGGTAGAGTGGTGATTGTAATGTTAAATTGAGACCTTTTTTAATGAAGTTACAATATTCATCATATGACGGATTTGGAAAAGAAGAAAGGTTCTTAAAAATGATGGAAAACTATCCAAGTTTGCTATGATTAGAGAAGTTAATGGGGATAACCATTTTTTCTGTAAATAGATATCCTTGGCTATCTAATATTCCAAATACCTAGCCTTGGATTGTATTTTATTTTTGAAGAGTACACCCCAATCTCTCTTGAAAAGTAGTAATGTGGTCCTGTCCTACTGTTGGGGTATTTAAATGCAATATTGATGGCTTTAGTAGAGATCACTTATCACTCAACTATAAGGTTTTTTGTGTGGGAAATAACCATGGAGATTTAGTCTATGAAAAATCTTATTGTGTGACATTTTGCAATGCTTTAGACGCTGAAGTGAAAGCTTTTAGAAATGGATTACTCTATTGTGTGCAGAACAACTATCTCCCTCTTGTGATGGAAACAAACTTTCTTGTAATTAAGAAAGTCCTTGATAGAATATGGGAAATCCTTTGGAGAATATCAGTGGACATAAAGTGCATTATGAAGGTTTGAAAGGAAGTGGCGGTGACACATATTTTCAGAGAAGGGAATAAACTGATTGATTTTTTTAACTAATTGTGTCTTCAATTTTGCAGGTACAAATAACATTCAGTTTATGTCTAAGAAAATCTAAAGCAATACTACAAGGTGATAAACAAGGCACACTAAATCTCAGGACAAAGAAGTGTCAAAATGCAAACTTCAATATCTAAAACAAAAACCTTTATATAGAAAAGGGTTCAAGAACTGACAGAAATGGGTGCATACATCAGCAAAATGGATATCAAGCCTACAACATCATCTATATAGCATTTATGCAAAAGGGGTATCATAATCGTGGAACATCAGTTTGAACCATAACTAAATCAGGCAATAAATTAGTTTCGGATGCACTAAATATTGCAGAATCGTAGAGATTTACCTGATAAGCTTCTTAATCATTACAGTGGTATTAGCTTCTCGGAGCTCAGCCTAAACGATTTAGAGATCTTTTAGTTAAATCTCTTTGTAATAGCTGTGTCAAGGTGTAAAGCTCTCTGATTTGGTCTTTACCTAGCAGACAAGTTGGACAAGTGTTATGAGTTGAAGAAGATTTGATCAAGATCAATCCATGGCGTTTGTGAGAAGCCTAAATGCTCAGGTGGATGCCGCTTAAGCTCTATAGCATTTCATGTCTCACTGTCTGCAAATGGAAGGCGACTGAAGTTGCTGGTCTCGATGATTATCAGAGTTGCTCTCAAAATATGCACCTATCAAGGATGAAGACGAGGGTTCCTCACCTTCTCTAATATTTCCTTTTCCTTAGCTTTATTTGTTCCTTTTTGCCTTTTTGTCTTTGTTTATGTGCACTTGGTTTATCTCTTTTAATAAAAGAGTTTGTCCCACATTTGAATTAAAAAGGTAATATATGCTATGTATTTATTATGTATAACTATAGTTTAGTAAAGTTATAATTCCGAGCCATAATATCCATTTACTAACTATTTTTCAATTTAAAAGTGTATCTTCCAATTAGTGTACTTTCTAGGCGTAATTCTAGGAATTGTATTTATCAATCATCCATGTTTCCTCTTTTCTCTTTCTGAATTAGTATATACATTTTCCCCTCTTTGAATGATTATTTCTTTCTTTTTTTTCTTTCCTAGGCGATTCTTTCGAATTCTTTTCAAATTTAAATTTAATGACATTGCACGTTCTTTCCCTTCATCATTGACTCGAGATGATTTATGAAATTTAATTTTCAATCATGAGAGAAAATTTTGAAGCTTAAGCTCAAATTATGAATTCATAAAATTATTACTAAAATTAATGGGTGATGTTTTGAGAGATTGAATATATTACGAGGAGTTCATATCTTGAATTTGAGAGATTTTTGGTGCAAATTTTGGGACTTTTCAAGGAATCAAACACACACATATATACATTTTATTCATGTATCAATGTACCTAAATTTGCATTGTATTCATGTATTTGAGTGTATTCATTTATTCTACTGTTATTGTATCAAATATATTTTATTTGTATTTGATATTGATTAAACATGTCTATCAATGTATCAAAGTGTATCTATTCCTTGTTATTCATTTTGTATCAATGCATTGTGAATCTTGCAACTTGTTATAAATTTGTTTAAGTGTATTCAAGTCTCTTAATTCCTTATTTTATATTTGTATCATGTAATTGAGTGTATTTTTGTTCACTATTATATATTTGTATCAATATATTTGAGTATTTACATACTGTATTCATCATCATAATGCATTTATATCAATATCATACCAATGTATTCGACTGAAAAATAGTCTATAACAAAAAAAAAATTGTATCAATATCGTACAAGTAATAGTTAGTGATAAAACAAAGTCAATGAAGAAGAAAAGATTTTGTAGTGCAATTTCTTTATTTAGTGTGGAAAAATATTGTGAGATTTCATAGTTCCATTGATTAAGAGCATGTTTGGTATTGTTGCTAAAAACGTCTTTTTTCTAGAAGTACTTTTTTGAAATACCTTTTTCAGAAAAGAGCTTTTGAAAAAAAGCAATTTGTGTTTGGCTAATTCATTTAAAAAGATTTTTCATAAGCAAATTGTGTTTGACTAATCTTTTCTATAAAGTGATTTTGAGAGTCAAATTATGAAAAAAGGCAAATACTAATGTACTTTTAATATTATGATTATTATATATAGAGAAATTATTTTATACATCAATTATAAAAATTATTTTTTTTCTTTTAATTAAATTAAAATGTACATATTTAAATTTTCAATCAATATTATATTTTTAGGCGAGGGGTGAAATTTGTAATTGCTATTTTTTTTCTTTTATCTAATCTTGCAAAAATATTGTTGTTACTTATTTTTCTAATTATGAAAAATAATAAGTAAAGTAATAAATAAAATAAAATAATAATATGTAAACGTAAAATAAAATATGAAATTTGTTATATAAAAATAAAAATAAATTCTTAAATGAAAGTTAACCAAACCTACGAGATATGTTAATTAATAAGGAATATATTGGTAAATATGTATATATGGAAGAGATATTTTAGTCTTGAAAAAATAATTTTCTATTTCTGTTTCTGCTATTTTTAAGAAGCATAATTTTTTAGCTTCAACCTGCCATCAAAAAAATTGTTTATGTTTTCATTTAAAAACCATTTTACAAGTTTGACAAGCACTTAATTTTGGAAAAAAAAAAATTTCAAAATAAGTGTTTTTGGTCTCCCAATAACAATGTCAAAGAAAGATTGAGACATTATGCTAAATTTCTTTTTTAAGAAAGATAATGTTGCACCATTAATGCACTGCATTAGATATTATATTTATATTCGGAGTAACTGCCTAAAAATAACATATGTATGCTATAACGAAATCACCAAATATGGTCAATACATTTAGATACAACTGAATAGCCAATTAAAAGTTATTTAGGAATAGTAATTATCTTAATTATATCTTGTGGACTTTATTAAGTCCTAAATTATAGTCATTTCGGTAAGTTCGTCATAAAAAAAAGTAAATACATCAAATCCCCCTGAACTTAGCAGCAAAACTTACTTTAGTACTTCAGATATATGGGCATTTAAATACCCCCCCCCCCCCACCCTACAATTTTGAAGTGATTAAATATCACCCTAAGAGCTGATGTGACAAAGTGAGTATACTCACTTTCCTAAAAGCACGTGAAATAATAAAAATAAAAATAAAAACTAAATGGCAAAATCATACAAATGACATTTTTTTTATTGGCCAATATATAGCTAATAGTTTTTTAAATTTTTTTATAAGTTTTTTTTTTAAAATGTAATATTTCTTGTTTAGAAGTAAATGAAATTTGTGGGTTCGATTTAAAAAAAATATTTAATCTTTTTGTTCTCTCTTTATTTTGTTGTCTTCCCCAAATGTCTTCTTCCCCCATTGAAACACTCTTTATACCTTTCTTTCATATTAGTCATTTTCCCTTCATCTCCATCCCTCACCTCACCAGCCCTTCATTAATCCATAAAACCCAACACCTAATTCATATTATTGAATGTAAACTTTCTTAATTTTAAGTGACCCATTTTAATTTCTATTAGTTGTGATGCAAAAAATGTGGGTCTATCAACTTTCTTATACAACCTTCATTTTTCATTTGAATTGTTAATTTTTTTAAAAAAAATATCATTCTCCGAGGGGCAGATTTGTGGTAGAGGGGGAGGGTTCAAAGAAGAAAAAGTACGTATGCTATTTTTTTTAAAATAAAAATTGATGAATGTTGAAGAAGAAAACAACTATTGAAGGTTGGAAATGGTCGGGAAAAAAAGAAGAAGTCAATGAAGGCTAAAAAATGGTGAAAATCAAGAAAGAAGAAAGAAAAGGGTTGGGGGGGGGGGGGGGGGGGNGGGGGGGATAGAAGAGAAGGGTGGAAGAAGGTGGAGCAATTTTGATTTTAAAATGCATTCTCAATTAATTGATTAGTGTAACGAATTTTAAAAAGTGTTTAAGAAAATAGGTGTAAATAAGCAAAAAAAGATTGAAAATGAATGACGTGGTGCTTACATGGCTGTGACATGATGCTTACATGGTTATGATGTGGCAGGTGATAGTGGTATTCTACTCTCAGGGTTGTATTTAATTCACTTCAAAGATATTAAGGGGTGTATTTAAACTCCCGTGTAGTTTAAGTGATGAAGTAAGTTGTGTTACCAAGTTTAGGGGAGCTTTTATGTGTTTTCTCTAAAAACAAAAAAGGGAAAACTATACAAATTGGAACCAACCCAATATGTTTACCCTAATTGGACCCACAACACAAAGTATTTACCCGACTGCTCCCATGTTCTATTCACTGAACCATTATTTCTTCATCCTTCATACCATTAAAGTATATATATACTTTAATGGTACTTATATACTCTAATGTATCAAACATAAAGTGAACAATTTTTTCACTGAAACACTATTTATTCCTCCTTGATGCCATCAGATTATATATATATATATATATATATATATATATATATATACCTTAAAAGAATGAACTCCTAACTTGAATGCTAAATTACTATAATATCCCTAACTTAGGTTGTGACTTTTTCGATGAGTTGTGACTTTTTCGATAAGTTGTGACTTTTTTCGAAGGGTTGTAATTTTTCGATGAGTTGTGACTTTTCCAAAGAGTTGCGCTTCTCGAAAAGGTCATGACTTTTCAGATAAGACACAAAAAATATTTGTTCATACTACCCTTTGTTGACTATAAATAAAGGGGCTTCCTCTCATTTTTCAACCACAATTTTTTTAATCTTCTAATTTTCTTCTTCTTGCATTTTAATATTTTTTGTGTGATTTATTGTCGTTGAGTGAGTTCGAAGTTTAGCGGAATATGAGTTACTACTATTCTGATGAAGTAAGTCGTTCTATCCTAAGAGGGTATATTCAATAACCTCGAGTACTTGAGAAAAATAATTTTGATGGTATAATAATTATTTTTTTGCTTAATATATACATTAGTATGTAATGTTCCAATATATGAAGTTAACATGATGTAGTCTATATTCATTTGTTTTTGTTAACAATTTCTCTTGTGATGTAGATATATGTTTCTACATATCTTTTCCAAAATTTAGAGAATTGTCATGATTTGTTTTTAATGCTCAAGACAAAAGAATGACTTTATATATCAATGCTACTTATGTGATTTAGACTCTCATGAAGTTTGTTTCAAAATAGTTATTAATATATAAACATTGCCCTTTTGTTTTACTTATTTACTATTACTTAATATTTCAGTAGTTTAGACGAAGACAAGTTCATATGACTTGTAATAACGCCAGTTAAAGTTTGTATTAGTTTAATTTTTATTATTTATTTAGTAGTTAATTTTATGAGATAAATATTTTCATTAATGCAAATATATATTTATATTTGGGTAGGTATTTGTATTTAAATTAAAGTATTATAATGTCACAAATGTATTATCAAGTTAACAAGATCTTCTAACTTCAACATATATTATTTTAAAATGTTACGAGTTTTTTTTAAAAAAAAATATTCACAACAAATATGAAAATATGTGAATATATAAAATGTAGTTGTTCTCTTTACATGTTCATATGACATCTAAACAATTTAACGTGGAATACACATGCAAAACACATATGAAAAGAAAAATACAAGCAAATATTGTCTATAAGGTAATATTAATGAGATAAGACTAATTACATGATTTAACATAATCAAATTGAAATAAATATATACATTATTGCATATAACTAATAAAAATTTTCATTGACCATCTTCATAGGTTGACGTGAATAAGAGATATATATGACGATCCACGTTGAACATTCACAAAAAAATCTGCAATATTATTTTTTNTGGGCAAAAATCCACGTGTCATTGAGTCATTGGTTACTTTATCTTTTTACTCAAAATTCATTATCTACAAATTGTTTTTGACAAATGTCGTCATTTAATTCGCCACTTTACACGTCATTCGCGAGTGTAATACACACACTTCATATATTTTTGTTGATTGGCAAAAAAGTGTCAAAATGACACAGCGAGACCCTACATGAAGTGTCTAAAATGAACATCGCCCACTTAAGGTGCCTAAGTGAAATTTCGTGCCAAATTTAAGGGGCCACCGATGGGTTTCCCCATATATATATATATATATGCTTATAGTATCAAGGATGAACTAAGTAGTGTTTTCACTTAAACTCTGCTTCTCCCTCTTTGATACTATCATAGTGTATATATTTTTTGAAAATATCAATTTGTAAATGTGCATTAGTAGTTAAAAGTAAGGGATATGAAAGTAAGGGTAATTACTTGTAAATAGTTACCCTTTTTGAATACAAGTATTCTTTTACCAATAAACACCACCACCAAAAAATGAAGTTACGAAGCTCAATCAATAAATTACACTTGGCCCAACATAATTTACCAAAAATAAATAAATTATGGAGCTCCTTCCTTAATCTGAAGTCACTCATGTTTGAGGCGAATACGAAATAATGATGCTCCAATGCGGATATCAACAAAGAGTGAACACTAAAAAAATAAAAATAAAAAACCTAACATAAATACATTATCAAATAATTTCTCATTTCAAGAAGTATTAACCTTATTACCTAAAAAAGTATAAATCTTCGACTTCCGGTTACCCAAAGCCGCCAGAAAAAGAAGAAGATGCGAGTTGTTATGAACAGACTATCCCGAGCTCTCTGGGATTTCAAGAGAGATTCTTCTTCCACAAAGATGTCAAGAGCTCTTTCCACTTGCATTCAATCCAAACAGTGGCTTCCCTCGCCGTATCGCGAATCTCGGGATTCTCTCTTTACTTCGCCTTGGTCCGCCACTCAACTCCGCGGTGCCAAATCTCGCGGTGCCGATGTAAGTTATCCTCTCTATAACTTTGATTTTGATGTTTTAGTGATGGGTATTTAACAGTAACGATTTTTCATAGTGGCATAAATTTCCAATTTTGCTCACGAATATATAATACCTGTGCTGCTTGTATGAATTAGTTAGTTCATCAACTTGACTGAGTAGACCAAAAAAAAGTAGAGTATTTTAGGAATTCATATCACCAATCTCAACCAGATTAGGATTGACATGTAGATTGATTAATTTATAACCAATTTGGCCATTATTTACATTTTTCTGGAATAATTTTTTCAATTTATTCGAAAATTTGTGGTTGTCTATGAAAATTTCAAATCCAACTTGAAGTTCTCTTTTTCAAACCTGGAAAAGAACTTATAACCTATTTTCCAACTCATTTTTACTTTTGAAGTTGTATTTACGAACGTCCAAGCATGAACATGATTCCAAATATTCTTTGCAAAAAGTATAACCAAACACAATTCTATGAATTCCAGAAAAAAGTGAAAAATATTTGGAATCTATGTCCAAATGCCTAATAATTTATTCTACTGTCTTCTTAAGCTTGAATGAAGCTAATATACGAGCTGGCTAACATAGAAGTTTATGTAAGTTCTGTTTTTTCATTATTAAATGCTCACCATCATATTATTTTGGTGTAGTTGAAGCCAGGAAACGTGATTGAAAAAAAAGGTTAGCTTGCCCACATTTCTGTTCTATGGCTCTGTATATGTCTTTGTACACAGACTAATAATGATGTGTTGTTCTTTTGACTATTGATTTCACTAGGAAGGATTTATCAGGTTAGTTTATGCATATCACTATCTTCTCTCTCCTTCCTTTTATGCAATTTTTGCTTTCTTGTAGTGAAGTAAAAGAGAATTATTTTCATGAAATTAAGTAATGATTAGGTGGTAAAGGCACAACACACAACCCAAGGAAGAGGAGGAGCTATTATACAGGTTGTTATTCAATCTTATGCAAATTATGTCACTCTTCTTATTGTTGTGATTCTGTCTATAAGTTAATAGCTTCATTTCTTATACTATTTTGTGAAATACAAGAACTTGAAATTACACCCTATGATCACTTAACTTATGTGATTATGTGCAGTACATAATCACTTATGAATTTTTTATAAGTATAGGATCTTAATCAAATAATCACATAAGATTAGTTACTCATATACATAAGTGTGCAATTAGTATCAGATGAGCATTTGGCACCCTTTATTATTTTAGCTTCTTCCTATTGTAAAGTACATACCTTCACTCATATTTACCTTTCACAACTGTGACTTGGTTTCCTTTGCTTCCATTTGATGCATCCATCTGGACAACATTGATTGCAGTGAGCAATCTCTAGCCAAGCTCGAACCACAAGTTGATGTGTATATTGGACATTTTTGTATAGGTTAGAACTTAGAACCAAATGTAGGTGCTAACCTGGATTCATTTGTTGTTTCCAGTTTCCTGCTAAGCACATAGCATTTGAACGCGTCTTTAGGCCGGCAGGGTATGGAAGATTTCTTGTAGGCCACTTTTTTTTCTTATTTCCTAGAGTTGTCCAATTTTGTGCTGTCCAGTGGCCACTTAGTTGGTTATGCTGTTTGAAGGCTATCTGTGTTACCATCTTTGAATTTAAGGTTCATGGCACATGCAGTTTTTTGTTTCCGATCTTAAGCCAATAGTTACTTTCCTTGAACTGTAGAAAAGAATTTATCATGGATCAATGTTTGACGCTGTCCTACCTTATCTTTATCGTGGCAGAAACTTGTGATTCTGGTTTCTCATAATATCTTTTATGTTTTATTTTTTGGGGAACTCCACTAGTCCAAAAAATGCAAACTAAAAGTGATTGTGGATCAAACTTGTCTAGTCACACATGTCGATAATTTTGAATTTGATGTTGTAAATCCCCTAGTCAGCAGCATACCATCTGTAAATCCCAAAAAGCTCATCATCTAATCCAACTCTATTGGGTGTGGCTTGTTGACTTCTGTTTAGCAGTAAGCTTCCAGTATTCAGCGTTACTGGTCTTCAGGATGGTGAATTTACCTATCTGCTTGAAAATAATAACAGAAGTTTTAGCATATCTATTATGCAATCAAAAAACGAATCCATAGAACATGAAGTATCAGTATTTCACTGACATTTATCTTAGAATCAGTGGTTAACAACAGCCAGAAGCTTAGTATCTTTACCTTATAAAAACAAGTTTAAACAACAGCCAGTAGCTTAGTATCCCTACCTTATAAAAGAACAGCCGGAAACTCAGTATGCTCACCTTATTTGGAAAAATACAGACAGAAGCCTAGTCACTTCCTCTGTTTTATAGTCAACCTCAAATGTGAGTGGTGAGTACTCTTGTTGGATAACAATACTTTGATTTTGATTGTTGAAGTCATCAAAATCTTGATACAACTGTGGGTTTATAGAATTATGATTCAGTTGGGATTTTATTTCTTGTTCTTTGTTGTTCTGAAACTTCATCTAAGTTGCTTACCTATGATTCTCAACTTCCTAACATTTGCTAATCATTGAAGACAATAGCTATTGTTATAATGTTAATATCTTTTTTGTTCTTTCTTTTCTTTGAAAATAATTTATTAATCATCTTATTATTTCCTTAACTTTGCCTTTTGCCAAACATTTTAGGTGGAACTTCGTGATGTTGATAGTGGAAGCAAGTCCAATGAAAGATTTCGTACGGATGAAACTGTTGAAAGTATGCATTTCCACATCTCTAGTCGCAATCCATCATGTTTGTAGTGTAACTCATCTCATGCAAAATATCACACCTCTTTTTTCACAAGGACTACGTGTCATGTTATTCAAGGCTTTTGCATTTTATTGTGTGAACTTAGGCTCAATGAAGGAAATAATTTGATCAATTCATGTGTTTAAGCTTGCAATGTCTTTTGGGCTATAGAATTGGAGGGTTACCATGGTGTATGTTATTTGCGGACAACATAATATTGATCGACGAGGCATGTGGTGGAATTAATGATAGATCAGAGGTTTGGCGACGTACCCTAGAATCTGAAGGCTTCAAGCCGAGCAAGACTAAAACATACTAAATGAAGTGCAAGTTTAGTGACATGTGATAGGCGGTGGATAGGGAAGTGAGGATTGGTACACAAATCATCCCCAAGAGCGTAATAGCCTATTTGGCCAAGTTTTTGGGAGGCTAAAAGCGTTTTTTTCTTTCAAAAAGTACTTATTTTAAGAAAAGTGTGGTGTTTGCCAAACTTTTGGGAGAAAATAAGTGCTTTTGGGAAGTTGCATAAACTTTTTTTCAGAAGCTATAAAGGTAACTTTTCTCCGAAAGTACTTTTTAAAAAAACACTTTTGAGAAAATACACTTAGAAACACTATTTAAAAGTTTGGTCAAACATTAATTGTAGCTCAGAAGTGCTTTTTAAATTAATTAGCCAAACACAAATTACTTCTCACCCAAAGTATTTTTTTTGAGAAACACTTCTCAAAATAAGTTGATTTTAGAAGCTTGACCAAAGAGGCTATATGATTCAAATATTTCGGGTATATAATCTAAGGAATGGGGAGATCCAAGCAGATGTTGCACTACATATTGAAGCAAGGTGGATGAAATGGAGACTCACATCCGTTTTCCTATGTGATAAGAATGTGTCACCGAGACTTAAAGTTAAGTTCTATAAAATGATTGTTAGTTCAACTATGTTGTATAGGATGGAGTGTTGGCCAGTCAAGAACTCTCTCGTTTAGAAGGTGTGAGAGGTTGTGTTATGAATCTTTAGGGAATGATCGATTCACAGGGCGATATATAAATCAGCTCGTTAAAGGGAGGCCGAAACCTTATTCATTAAAAGAGAGAACTCCGATCTCTTCAGCTCTTTAAAGGGAGACAGAAACCATAGAGTTCAATGGAAAAGAGAACTCTGATCTCTTGCTTTTTGCTTAATTATGACTTACTGATTTATTCAACAAAAGCTCCTTTAAATAGGAATCTTATTACATCAATAGGAAGTCTAATTCTTATGAAAGTAGGAGACCTAAATCCTATTCCAAACTAATAACTATAACTTAACCTAATCTTTATGAAACAATGAAACATAAATCCTATTCTAGAATAATAAATAAAACAACTAAAAATATAATTAAATACTTAATTTAAGGGCTTCCAACGCATCCACAACAGGTTGACAGTGATAAGCCTGAGATATACCAAGGAAGAATTGTAGAGAGGTGAGTAGATATGATATGACATAACTTCAACTTACCGAGGGTATGACCTTAGATAGGAGAACATGGAGGTCGAGGATTATTGTAGACGGTTAGTAGGTAGTTGAGCAATTTCTCTTTTTTCAGTGGTAGAGCAGGTACCTAGTCTAGAGCAACTATCTGCTCCCTTACTATTATTATTATTATTATGCTAGCATTAGTTTATTCTTCAAGTTTATTACTCTGGTTGTTTCTTTTTCTTTGGGTATCAATACTATTTCTAATGTCAATACTTTTCTTTCTTTAGTATGTCGTTGTAGCCTTTTACTCATACATTTTTTGTGAACTTGTTCTGAAACACGATTTTTCTTAAGCCGTTGGTCTATCGGAAACAACCTGTCTACCCACAATGACAGCGGTAAGGTTTGGATGCACCCCTCTCCCCAACCCACTTGTGAGATTACACTGGGTATGTTATTGTTTTTGTAGAATTGGAGGGTTACACATCTTCCCTTGAGAGGTACGCACTAGAAGTTAAGTGTTTTTGCAGTAAATTAAGAGCCTGTTTGGATTGACTTATTTTAAGTGTTTGTCAACAAAATGAGTAGTCTTTAAACACCTTTGTTTGGGTAAAATAAAAAAGTGCTGTTAAGCACTTGTTTTTAAGCGAAAAAACTAAAAGCACATCCAAACAGGCTCTAATTTGACAGTTATGTTTGACAACTTGTCTTTAGCAGATTATAAATGAGGTGAACACGAATGCCATATCATCCATTCGACTTTTTTTTACATTAAAAACATTTTCTCCAAAGATTCATTATAGGACATTATAAGAGCACATACATATTGGTTTGGAATGTAGGATAATAGGATTCATGTGGCGTGTACTAGCCGGTTTCTCCTTTGCGTCAAGAAGTCAAGTCACTTAAAGACTGGGACCAATTTTGTGAACTAGATAAACTTCCTTGTAAAATCATTCATTGAAGACGACAACTTGAGTTGCATGAGCCCACTTTTGTAATAGGTTATATAGTCATCTAAACTCCATCCAAGTCTTTGTTGTAGATGAGTGGTCTGTTTCTCTTGACATTATTGGTGTTGGATGTGCAGGAGTATTTGTTGCAGAAAAGAGTTTCACGTATCTTTATACAGATGAGGAAACTGGAAACATTGTGCTAATGGAGTGAGTATAAGTGTGCACGTCCCTGGTTTTGAATGATTTCTGTACATAGACATGTTCAGACACATATATATCAGTAAAGCTATATCTCAGTCCATTCTTCAAATTTTTCAATCCTATGCAGGCCTGAGACCTATGAGCAACTAGATGTGCCAAAACACTTGTTTGGTGAATGTTATGTCTATCTTCAAGGTATTCTTATGTATACCATCTACTTTATGATTTTATTGACTTAATATACACATTATATTGATATGTTTTAATATTATGTTATGCAGTTACTTATGTGTGTATCCAAAACTTGTAAGATCCTTTCAACAATTAAATCTTCTCATGGAAAAATGTCAATCAAGTCTGTCTATTATTTAGTTAAAGATAAAAGTCATGAAAGCTTTTTAAAATATGGTACTCTATCTGGGGAAGTATAATTTTGCTAAGGAGGATGGGGATTTAGCTTTTAAAATTTCAAATAGGGAATGCACATGTCACCTACATGAGATGCTTATCTGTTGTTCTACTTTTCCACTACAAAAATGTTTTACAATAGAGAAAATTCATCTAGATTGCGTGTGATTTGTGCATAAAAACATCATATTTATTGGGAATTGGAATTATTGAATTTCAAGTAGGTAATTATCAATCTTGGACATATATAATGTGTCAATTGATTTTCTGAAAGCCCTTTTTTATGATAAAGTAAATAGTTTAATGACTATGAGAAGGAGGAATGAGGGTGAAGGATCTAAAAGGGCATAAGAAAAGCATGTTCTTCTCTTTGATAAGGTAAGGTAAAAGGGCATCATAAGAAAAGACTGTTGTGCAAATGGTTATGGAGATGTGATCAGTTTCATGGAGTTCAATGGACCGAAGTACTAAAGGAGAGATGTGGCTCCCAAAGAATGAATGGTGCATCTCTTGTATAAACATGAACTATGGGTGTGTGTATGGCATCACATTAGAAGTTTGTGGGAGGAATTAGCAGAAAGAAAACAAGCTAAACTAGGGTTTGACATGATGGCTGGTATGCCTATCAAGAAAATGTTCCCATTACCCTATAGCATAAATCTAAACACCGAGGCTCAGGTGGATCAGTTTGTTGGGTGACACTCTGCTTCTTTATACTCTTAGGAGGTGAGAAACTCCTGTTCCCTTCTCCTTCCTTACTCTTCCAAGAATTGTTCAAGAAGAGCCAGTTCCGCCTCCGCCCGAGGAGGGAAATTTCAATCGATAGGCGGTAGCTTCGGAGAACTGGGATGTGGAAGTAAAAATCCTAAACATGAAACCCTACCCTTCTTTGCTACCTCACTATCAAAGGATCAAATCAGAAGTCGGTTCATAAGGCATATAGATCGAGACTTGTAGCTTGATTCCTTACTCATTCCATACTAGAAAGAATTGCAGGAAGCATTCAATAACACTTCTTCCTATTTCTTTCTTAATGATATCTAACGATCAAGACAGTTTCCATGAAACTCTCTCGTTTCATAGAAGTCATAGGAAGAGCTGTAACAATCAGGTGGCTGGACACCCAATTCTAGATAGAGTTGCAGGACCACTACATCTTTTCCCTATAAACTTGATGTTCTTCAAAGGAAGGTGGGGTGGAAAATCAGGATAATTACTACAGTGTGGAGATTGTACAAATGGACACCCCAGATTCTCTAAAGTGGAAGCATTATAAAGTCGAGTTTTTACTGGTAGCTCCTATAATAATTTTTTTATTTCCTCTGTGAATGGTAACTCCCTATTGGCCTCGGAGGGAGATTTGAAGAAGCAAAGACATATTAGGTTTCTCGTTTTTGCTAGATTGTCTTATGAAATTCTTGTCTTCCAAGACAACTATAGTAG
The DNA here is from genome assembly GCF_019186545.1 of Solanum stenotomum. Classification (NCBI taxonomy): domain Eukaryota; kingdom Viridiplantae; phylum Streptophyta; class Magnoliopsida; order Solanales; family Solanaceae; genus Solanum; species Solanum stenotomum. The sequence goes on along the minus strand of NC_064282.1, from coordinate 62,703,179 downwards.
AGTGGAATGCTACTGGCATGTGTGTAACTGAATCTGAGGATGTCAACCACCTACTTGTCCATTCAAACCCTTCCACTAGGCTGAGACAACAAGTCACACCGGCTCATAGTTTGTGTTGGTTTCAATCAAATGGTTAGGCTCGTTTTTGGTTAAAGCTCTGCTGGGTGAAGCTTGTACTCAGTTGAGCTGGCTTGGCTCAACTCGGTTGACTAGTTTTAGTCATGTAATGATGGATCTCATCCATTAAGCTTATTTAATAGCTTGTTTGTCCAAGCTTTCAAAATTTGTTTATTTGAGAAGTGCTCTTTTGTCAAAAGTGCTTTACGAAAAAGTAATTGTGTTTGGCTAATCAATTTCAAAAGCATGTTTGTCAACATGAAGTCAACAATTTATGCTTGTTCACAGTTCCAAAAACGCTTCTAGGGAAAATTAACTTTTTTCAACTTCTTTTACTACTCAAAAACACTTTTTTTTTCCTAAAAGCTCAGCAAACATCATACTTCCTCCATTTCAATTTGTTTGTCTAGTTTTGACTTGATATGAAGTTTAAGAAACTAAAAAAAACTTGTATCTTGTGGTTTTTAACTAAAGATATATATAATGTACCAATATGTGCTTTAATCTTGTGGTCTAAAACATGACATGCAGAAAGTTAAAATGAAAGAGGTGCTAAAAAAGTATAGAATGGGTTATATTAACGTTTTAAATTTAAGATTCAAAACTTTTAGAGGAAATTAATATTGTACAATATTTTGAGTTTATTGTTGCTTTAATTTTTAGTTTCTGTTTGAAATTTGTATTGTATGGTTCAATATTAAGTCAGCATCATTCTAATTTAATCTAGTAATGTATATAATTCAATCATATATAAATTCAGATACCCATTTAAACTAGTAATGCTTATATGTTTCTTAATCAATCCACTTATTGTGAATTAAATATTTTCTATGAGTGTAGCACTATGTGAAACTACATATTAAAGACCTGGCTCAAGCTCGGTGTGGCTCAAGCTCGATTGTACTTTGGCAAATCTCGGTTGAGCTCGACTTGTCTCAACGCCCAGGCCTACCTGTCATATACAAAAAACCTGCTATTTAAGTGAAGGGTAACAGAGCAGGCTTATTGTCCAGAGTTTCGAACCGTGTGTGGTTGGTTCTCGGGGATTTATTGGTTATCAATATTAAAAAAGAAACCACCTATTCATACTTTTCCCCTTGGAATCACAGCTATGGAAGTTCTATATCAACGTTCTTAAGGTCAAATGGACAATGCCAAGATCAGTTGAGAAGGTGATGTCAGGCTGGTCCATCTCAGGGCTGTGCACAAGAAAAGAAAGACTTGGGAGTTGGCACACGGTTCCTGCATTAATTTGTGGTTACTGTGAAAGTAGAGAATTTAATGATCTTCGAAAGCAAACTAAACAATTTTAGATTGAAGTGCAGACATCTCTTTTCGGCATTTTGGTGTGAAATGAGCAATGCCAATGATGTTTCCTCAGTCTTGAGTCTCCTAAAGTAAAACTTTTAATATGGTATTGGTGCCTTTGAAGAATTTATTTTAGTAGCTTCCATGTTACAATGCCCTGTGCACAAAGAAATGAAAAGTTCTTGACAAAAAGCTTTCATCTTGAAATAGTACTATTTCTACTACTTTGATGAATATGTTCAGAAAGGGACTGATTGGTTGTAGAGGTATTCCCAATATCATGTTGTTAGCATGGGAAAAGATGTTAGGCATGGTTAAGAGGGTAAGTTTATAGACCTACTCGTTATCTAATTTTCTGAAGATTGCACAACTTACCGGAGGTTTTTTTGGTCTCTGCATTTATGCTTATTTTAGCTGTAAGTAATTGTTGGATTTATCTTATAGAATGAGAAATGAAGGAGAACTATTTATCCTTGGGATCGTCCTATTTGACAGTATTCTTTTCAACTCAAATCCTAATCGTGAGTGGTACCAGTAGGGAAAAAATTAAGTCATTAAATATTTAGTTTTCCTGTCTTATTGTAGTATGTCTATGCCTAGTTGTGATAGCTCCTATTGATGTTCTATGTGCAAATGTATCTTGTCTCTTTTTTTCTTCTGCCATAACAATTTTTTGAGGGGTAGGGAGTATTGCTATGTTCCTTTATTTCCCTTTTAATCAACATACTTTCCATGAAGTTAGCTCGTTTTCTTAAACATTCTTGCTGCAATAACTATATTAATAATCAATTTTTCTTTTTTATTGATCATCTTTGCTGTGACATAAAATGTCCGAATTGTGCTAAAATATAAAACCTTATATTCTTCATAGATGACATGAAAGTCAATGTACAACTTTATAATGAAAGAGCAACGTCTGCATCAATTCCTACACGAGTAACATGTACTGTTGCTGAATCCGAAATTCCCATGAGGGCATCAGCTACTCCACAGTATGTTCAATTCTCTTACTTAAGATTATTATGTCATATATAAATTGAGTTCTGATTGAAACGTCACATATGTGCAGATAAAGTTTTAGCTGTTCTCATTTCTTGTCTGTGATAAATAGATTAAAACCTTTTCTCTTGACAGGTATAAGAAGGTTTTGTTGGACAATGGTCTTACTGTGCAGGTAAATTTAGCTTTAACTTGGCAACACTTCAATGGATGCCATTGACTTTGTAGCTTTGTGGGGGGGGGGGGGGGGGNGGGTCCCTTGCTATCCAAGGCAATAATTTCCATAAGCTCCGCCGTCCCACCAGCCACTACAGGAGAAAACAAAAATGAAAGAACACAAATATCAAATCTTTTTTAGTTTGGAGGTGTCATTCCTGTCTGTTCCACCTCTCTCTGACCTTTGAAAAATGTACTGCCTAGTATTTTGATCAGACTGAATACTTTGGTTTCTGCTGAATCAAGTATGTAGTGTTCATTATGACAAATCTCAATTATGTATATCGAGCAATATGTATTAATTGCAGTTGAAGTAGATGAGCAAGTTCTTCACTTTCTGCTTTACATCTTTCCCTTTTTTCTAGGTACCGAAACATATCGTAGAAGGAGACAAGATTATTGTTAGCACCATTGACCACACTTACATGAGCAGGTGAGTGCATGATTGTCTTGTAAAAATTAGGATTTAACTTATGCAATAGAGTCGATCCATTTAAGTCTTGATCAAATCCCATAGATAGTAAGTATTTTCTTTCTTATGAAAGAAAGTCTTTTTCAAAGATTCTGTATAAATTTATCTATGAAACTGAGATTGTTACCTTTCAGAAAATTCTAATACTAATAGAAATGCCTATGAAGGTGGTTTCAGAAAGATAAAACTAAATAAACGGATCATTCATCCAAATTTCAGTTTGTTCTTTGTCTATATCAGCATTTGTTACTTCCATGTCTGTCTATTGTGAATATGCTTTGCATATATTTTACCAAGTTAGTATTGACTCTGACCTCTTTTTTACATCTCTTTAATCCCAGAGCTTAAGAGTAGCATTTGATTGGTTTTCTTCATTGTTCCAAATGGACCGGCGAACTATAGACAAGCATGGGTTTGAGTTATAGTTGGAGTTTATTAGAATCCAAATTATAGTAGAGATGTTTTTAGCAGAGTATTTACATGAGAAACATATCTTGAAAAAGCAGTGTTAAAGCTTTTCCTCAAGCCTTAGCTTATTGCGGGGGAGAGTATATCTATCGGAATAAAGTGTAGTTGATGTTACTGGCTCCTGCTCTGTCTAAGCATTATTTGGTCCTATGGCTTATTGGGGGATAGTTTTCCGGCTAATTTTTGTTGTTGTAATAAACATCTATCACCAGAATAATCATATTTAGAGATGTTGCTGATAATATGTTTTTATGTGTCTGAAATGTAATTTACCAATGTAGATGAAATGCAATCAATCAATCTAAAGCTAAAAATTGTACTTTAGAATAAGTGAACTTTCACTGTGTTTATTTCCTGCAGAAGTTCTTAACTCTGCATTGCTGGACAATTACTTTTATTGTAATCCAAAAAATAAATTGAAATATTGTCTTGTCAATCCGGTGGTTGAATATCCAATGGTTGTCTTCATTTACATAAAGTCTCTATCTCTTCCACCACATTCCTCCTTTGCCACCGCCGCCACCACCACCACCACCTATATTTCGAACCATTATGTATGATGAAAGAGATAAGAAATATGATGGAGCAGTTGACATAACAAATCATTTCCTTTGTTTCACATATTTTCAGTCCAAATGACCACATGCTTGGTTCTTCAAAATGCAATGCTAATGGTTTAAAAATCCATGCAAAGTGCCTAGACATATTATATTTTTATATGCCAAAGGTGGTTTGTTTGCATGCAGCCAATATATGTTTAAATCGCAAAGATCGATGTTAAGTGAATGCGTCTAAAAGAAATGTTTAAGTTGTATATATGCACCGATGAGTATAAAAACATAATTAGATCAAGGAGATAAGGCAGAAGCCAAATTGAAAGAGATATATAAGAAAATAAGTAAAACCAGAAAAACATCTGATGCTTATTAGCAGTCGTTACTGTATCTGTTGTTGCAAGCCAACTATAACTGATAAAAAAGATCTCATAAAAGTACTCCTTTCTAAAACATTTAAACTAGGGTCATCAAAGGATAACATTCTAATTAAAGCAATAAGATGGTAAACTACATGATACAATTAGTAAAATTATCTGACAATGTAATTGACAATTTCACTAACTATACTTACAACCTATCACAGTCCTACACCTGTCCACAATAACATAAACAGTTACATTTAACTGATCCCAACAACAACTAACTGCTAAACTAAGCTGACAACTAATTAGTGAGGTCAAGTTACTCCACTACCCTCCCTATCTTCAATACTCCTCCTCAAACTAGCTGTCATGAAATTATTCAAAACACCAGGTTTGGTCAACAGTAAGGTTTTCCCAAAGCTTTGGCTAGCATGTCTGCTTGTTGGTCACTAGTAGAGATACGGATAGTACTGAAACCCTTGCGGTTCTTTCATGAAACACAGGGTTTGCAACAACTTGAATATATAGCTGTTATACTATCACAAAACACAAATACTGGTTCCTCAATTTGAATGTTCAACTCTTTAAACAATTTAACTTCTAATTCATACTTTTAAATAAATTAGTTGATTAAATATTGTTTGATTAATTTTATCTAAAATTGTATTTTTGTTTATAGGAAAAAAGAATTGGAGTGCACTCCTCTTCGTAATGAGGTTTTCAAGAGAACTCATGTGAATAAGAAGCTTAATTTAATGAGTCGGATCCAGATGAGTGAATTGTGAAAAAGGCCAAACGATATATATATATATATATATATACATATATGCTAACTTTATTTTTAATATGAGGAGAGAGTATGAGCTCCACGTACTTGTGATGGGCAATATGGTCAAATTCACGCCTGAAGAGTTCACTCAAATCTTTTAGACTGAAAAAAGTGGTAGGGGGATACTTTTGAGCAGAATCTATGGAATGACTCTCAAAACAATGTACAACAACTCCAATCAGATCTAGAAGGTATTGGATCGTCACGCCAAGCCGAAATTGACGGTGTTCAGATAGCTGCAATATCAGAGCAAATCGCACAACTTACACGTGCATTGGAAGCGTATGAGACGAAAAGTGTTGTAGAATAATTAAAAGATGAACAAAACCGTTCAACAAATCAAAGAACAAGTGCTCAACCTTGCTCGTCGACAAACTGCGTCCTGTTCTTCAACAGGGTCCTCCCCAACTAAGGACACCGACGATAGTGATGAAGATGAATATATAGAGTCCACCCCTTAACTAGAATCCTTTTAATTAATGGACATTTTAGATTTCTGTACTAATTTTGGAAGACTTTATAAGTCTTTATTTTTGTGTTTTTAAAAGTTTAATTAAGTTTGTTATTATATATTGTGTGTATTATGTTACTTGTTTGATATGTTATGAATGGATTAGATTGAATTTTATTTGCAGATGGGCAACAGAAATTGACATTTCTACTGTCAAAAATGTTGCAGAAAAGAGACGTCCTTTTTTCTATTGCTTTTATGCATTTCTTTTTTTAAAATCTAGAAATGTGACGCAATCCATCGCTTTATCAGACGTTTTTCTAAGAAAAGAAAAAACGACGAGTGACATATCGTATTTTTTTAAATAAAAATAAAATTAAACAACCAAAACGAAACAGTTCGTCGTTTTTAAGTGACGCCGTTCATCGTTTTTCAAAAAGCGTCGAAGACAAAAGCGACGAAAGTAGTTGCGTCGCTTTTTCGTCGATTTTGATAAAAAAAACAACGCAATCCGTTGCATTTGACCATCGTTTTTGTCAATTTTTTTGTAGTTTAGATACATGAAAACAATAGCATTTTGAAAGGAATTAAACCCCTGAAGAGCTTGAAAATAAAATCTTTTAATCTGTTGCAAGTTTATAATTATAGTAGTAATCTAAATGTATAGTTTTTTTTCTTTTATTAGACGTATAATGACTATTTTAGATTGTAGGAGTGATTTTTCTTGAAACAAATTGACGATTTTATATTTTCAAAATCATCTTCTTACAACATTGAGATATATAATGAAGACCTTCAACTATAGATATAGTGAATTTCTACGTAGGAAATATGAAATTGCGACGAAATTGAAACTTACAACATCTAAAGAAAAATCCACTATTCCACCACTGTATATAATTAGAAATCTCTATTTTACAATTATAGAATTTGTATAAAATAATTAACACACACACATATATATATATATATATTATTTTTTCTCTGTTTCAGTTTATTTAATCTACTTTTCTTTTTAATTTGCTTAAAAAAGAATAACCTTTTCATTTTTTAGCAAGTTATTAATTTCAATTTTTCGCATGACATGTTTAGGATCACAATATTAAAAGACATTTTGGTACATTTGACAAATCTTTAATTTTAGACCATAAGATTTAAGTCATATTTTACTTTCTTAAACTCTATGCCAAGTCAAAACACATAAAGAGTACATACACACTTTTAAAATATAATTAGCTTTGAAATACATGTTGGCCGTTACGTATCTAGGAACTAGTATACATATAATAATCAGTCATATGTATCTATTTGGTTTCTGACCGTTGTGTGCACAATTCATATTGGAGCCTCAATTAAATTCGATTTGCACACTGCAAGGTCCATGTAGAGGTGACGCTCCCAAAAAAATTTTCTCCATACCAAATATACTCGAATTCAAAACGACCTCTGGTTAGGAGTAATATAGTCCCATCACTGCACCCCAACTCGAGACCTCTGGTTGGGTGTGATGAAGCTGCATTAATAGAAGTAACAAGTTTCCCCTGCATCTGCTTGGCAGTTTCGGAGAAGAAAAGGAACGCGTCTTGTTCTTGAAAAATATCTCAAAGTCACGTTGTCCATACAATACTTAACATATTTTCCTTAAGTGGTAATAGTAGTACTGTAGTATTATGTTATAATATTCTTGGCATAGATAATTAGAACTTTGACCTTCCTTTAATTAAACAACTTATGACACGGACACTCTAGCTAGTATATATATATGACATGCCAAATACTCATATAAAAATATATTCCAGTAAAAAGAGGAAAAAGTAAGAAAAGTGCAATACAAAGTTTTATATATTTTAATAAGAAGGAAATTAATTAAACCTAGAATTATATATCAGGCGATCAAGGAATGGCGGATTATTCTTCTTGTTCAACAGAAAATAGAAGTCTGTTTACCCCTTGTGCTGCGTGTAAATTTCTCCGTCGCCGATGTTTGGAAGATTGCCTGTTAAAGCCTTACTTTCCACCCAATGAGCCCATGAAATTCATCGTCGCTCATAAAATATTTGGAGCAAGCAACATCATCAAGTTGCTGCAGGTAAATATAAATTTATTATACGATCATAACATTACTTAATTCCTAAGATTTGTTTTTAGAAAGGTGAAAAACATGGAAAGAAATGAAAAGAATAAAAGAAATTTGAAACTAGGTAGCAATAATTAAGACCAATCATGCATGTGTTCCTTAGCCAAAAAAAAAAAAAAGGTATAAGCCAAAACTAGCTAGCAATACACTTTTCTTGTTTTTTTCTTTTTTTCACCTTTTTTGGTTTTGGGTTGAAAGTGAGGGGTGTTGAATAACTCCCTCTCGCGTATCTTACACAGACACAAGGAAAATTTAAAAAAAAAGAGAGATCACCTCGTATGTACTTTCTGTCACTTTTGAATATTCATATTTTAATGTTAAAATATTAAGTTGATTTTATTCAATTTTCACTTTAAAGATTAGCTAGATTGATTCTTGGAAAATGAAAAGTATTACTCCCTTTGTCTCAACTTATATAATGTAGTTTAACAACGCAAAGAAAGAAAGAAATAAGTTTGAAATGTTTGTGTAACTATAAATCATTTCATTAACGTCGAACTAAAATAGAAAGTAAATAACAAACTATATATGTGGTTTCAGGAGCTTCCAGCAACACAAAGAGCAGATGCAGTTAAGAGCCTTGTTTATGAAGCAAATGCAAGGATGAGAGATCCAATATATGGAAGTGCTGGTGTAATTTCCCATCTTCATGACCAAATGACTAAACTCCAAGCACAGGTTGCTTTGACACAAGCTCACATCTCTAATTTACAATCCCAAAATGCATATTTGATGACTTTAATACCCAAACAACAATCATTATCAGATCATTATTATCCATTTCAAGATTCAACCCCTTTGTCATATGATGATGATACTGATATTTGGCATCTTGGTGAGACAACTTGGGAGTCTTTCTGGTCATGAGAATATAACAAATTATTTCATCTAATTATATATACTTATTGTTTTTTAATGGAGGGGTACGTAATATTTGAAAAGATTATGATGAGGTGGAAAATCAAACTCTCATCAACAAAGCTAAAGTTCAGATACCAACTAATAGATCATTTATAATGTATGTTATATCATTTTTTATTTATTTTACCGATGACACTACATTTACAAATATTCCTATTATTACAGAGAGAACAATAATTGGTGTTTCCTATTTCAGATAATGTCACAAAAAAAAGTGATATGATTACTATTTCTCTTCTTCCATTTAATTTAGCTGATCATTAATTCTTAGTTTATTTGTAATGTTTGACTAGCACTCTTCTCAACTTATTAGTCCTCTTGTATATATTTCGATTTATCTAAACGTGTTTCACTGAGTATGAAATTAAAAGTAAAAATTTTTTTTAAAATTTATGATCTAATATAAGAAATAGATATTTATGTGATTAAAATCATCTCGTTTAAGGTAAAATGAGAAGCTTAAGTAGATTTTTATGAATACTAGTAGTGATTGAGTATGATTAACTCAAAACAATCATAAACACTATAATTAATTACCCTTCACCGGGAATCTCCCTCAAAACTTAAGCCCTAGCCCTTTTTCTTCTTCCCGTTAATTCAACCTAATTTATATTGTCGGGGAAAACATCAAAAAAATCTAATTCAGTTTCATGTAACATAGCCAAAGTATTATTAAAGGTAGCTTTTCGATGCGAGAAATTTTTGACATTGGCTTCGTAATTATCTAAACTTTGTTGTTTTTCGGATTTGGGCAACTTTTACCTTATTCCCATGTTGCAAGTACTGTTGGAAATTTTATTAAAAATACTTGATCACAAACTTGTAAAGAATTTTCATAGCTTATTGAGGTGTATTAAAGACATTGTCCACAACAAGCCCCTCTTTTATGAAATTAAGAACAAAAAAATAACAAAGATTCAATAAAAAAAAAAATCTAGCACAATAGAATATAGAAAGGAGAAATTTTCTTCATCTTCTTGCTTCCCTCTCTAAAAGTTAAGTCAAAGGAAATTTTATTTGGAGATAATGTTTAGATAGAAAGAGTAATATCTCAACTATTAAGCATTATCAGAGCCTTAAAGGCCTTTCAATGTATATTGTATGTATTTTATCTGTGTATTATTTATTTTGGCACACCTTTTAAGAAGTAATAAATAGAGGAATAATTTTATCATATCACACTTATTAATTATAAATCATTTAAATATTAAAAATATAAATTATCTTTTAATTTTTTAAATTGGACAAATAAAGTTGGGCAACTATTTTTAATACATTCAACAGATAAAAATAGACTGGAGGAGTAGTAAATCGTAGATATTGAAACCGGTAATCATTATAAGAATTCAAAAAGTATTAATGGTTAATCAATTTTAGAGATTGTTTGACACTGCTATTGACTATTGAGAGGCCAAAAACACTTATTTTAAGATTTTTTTTTTGAAAAATTAAGGTGTTTGACAAATTAGTAAAACTGCTTTTAAATGGAAAGCAGAAGTAGTTTTTTTGTTGTTGGGAAGAAACTCAAAATTTCTGGTTCTTAGAAAAAGACAGAAGCAGAAGTTGGAAATATTTATTTCAAGACCAAAATATCTCTTACTTATATACATATTAACCAATCTATCCTTTATTAATTAATTAACTTAACTAATATATTCGGTTAAGTTTCATTTAAGAATTGTATTTCTTATAATAATTTCATAATTTTATTTTACGGTTACATATTATTATTTTAAATTTTATTTTATAGAATTAACAAAAAAGGTAATAACAATATTTTTGTAGGATTAGAAAAAGAATAACAACAATATTTTTAAAGGATTATATCAATATTTGATTAATTTTTATTTATCTATGTATAATATTGATTGAAAATTTTAATGTGTACATTTTAATTTAATAAAAATAAGAATTAAAACAATTTTTTTTATAATAGATATATAAAATAATTTGTCTCTTTAAAATAATCTTAATTTTAAAAGTACATTGATACTTAGCATTTTTCGGAATTTGACTCTCAAAAACATTTTTTTTTTATGAAATTAGTCAAACACAATATATTTATCAAAAATGTTTTTCAAATAAATTATCAAAAGAACTTTTCTGTAAAGCTATTTTTAAAAGGCGAAATGACCTGAGAAGTTGATACTTAGCATTTTTCGGAATTTGACTCTCAAAAACATTTTTTTTATGAAATTAGTCAAACACGATATATTTATCAAAAATGTTTTTCAAATAAATTATCAAAAGAATTTTTCTGTTAAGCTATTTTTAAAAGGCGGAATGACCTGAGAAGTTCTTAACTTAGATTGTAAATTGGACCCTTCTAATATTGATGTGTATGTTTGAGTTGTTGTTGTGATTAACTATTATTACTGACCAGAAATTGTAACTCCGTCGAACTTTACCATTTTCTGTTCAACTTTTCAGTGGGCTTCATTTCTCTGATTTCATGTTCTGTGTTTTTCATATGTTTTATGTGTTTTGTTTGATCTATTGATATGTTTATTTAATGAGTAAAAACAATGGTGAAGCTCTTGGTAAGCTATAACGGAAAAAATGACTAATTTTTTTTTTGTAAAATATCATTTCTAGCCATATTCAATTTTTTCACATTAAATTCAAAGATAAAATAGTTTTTTTTAGTAGATGAATATAAAAATGACAGCCAATGATGTGGATATGATGTGGCATTAATTTTTTGGATGAATATGAGGTGTCATTCATGTTAGAGAAAGTGAGGAACACACAATGACTAAGGGGCTTAAAATTCTTATTTTGAATGAGTTTAAGTGTCTAGTTGAAATTTCGTGAAGTAGAAGGTTCCAACTTACAATCCGAGTCAAGTATAAGGGTCTCTCACGTCATTCCATCTTTTAAATAAGTGCTTTTAAAAACAAGTCATTTTTAGCACCTTATACTTAACTCGGATTGTAAATTGGACCAGTAGAAATGATAACGATGAATAATAAGGATGATTAATGGTCATTAATTACTCATCGCTAGTAAATGATAAAGAATATAGAGTTAATATCTTAAAAAATCACAAAACAATAAAACATTATCTAGAAAAATCATTAAACTTTCATTGTATCAGTAAAATCACTCAACTTAATACTTTTATCTTCAAATATCATTCAACTACATTTATCGTTATAAAATAAATTTGACATAAAAAATAAACTATTTTTCTATAACATGTAATATCCACAAATAAACAAAATTATAAAATCATGTTAACCCAAATATTCAATGCAT